>NC_135742.1:46532500-46832500 GCF_041903045.1 Epinephelus lanceolatus
CTTCAATTTCACAAAGCTCTTCATCAGTGTATTCTGGCTCAAATAAATAAGGGCGGCCATCAAACTCTGCAAAATCATATTCCTCCTCCACAAAGTCGAAGTCTGGCAAAAAGTCAGCCATTATTCTATAAATCTTTCATAAAATAAATGAATGAACTTTTCAGGCTACTGTCCAGTTCTGCCTTGCAGCTGCTGCTGCTTGTTCTCGCGAGATTTCAGGCACGGTATGAGATAGCTGCTTGTTCTCGTGATATTTCGGCCGCGCTTTGGGAAGCAGAGGTAAATGATAAACACACCGTAAGGTAAGACAACAACTCTGAAGATCACCTAAATGTGGAATGTTAGTATATAGGCTTTCCACATCGAGAGTCGATGGTCGCCCTTATTTATTTGAGCCAGAATACACTGACGAAGAGTTTTGTGAAATTGAAGAACGGAGGAGGAGAGAGAGAGAGAGAGAGAGAGAGAGAGAGAGAGAGAGAGAGAGAGAGAGAGAGAGAGACAACAGGTAACGTTAGAGGACGACAGAAGAGGAATGGCTGCTGGAAGGCTTTAGCTCTGGAGATTGGTGGTGTAACGTTACCTGTGAATGCTGTACCCCAATGCCCACAGAAGAGGAATACCTCTGTTGCAAGGAATGGGACTGGTTGCAGCCTTAGCTAAATGGTAAACAACAAACATGGCACCACACCGGTAAGGTGTGGTGCCAACAACCACACACGTTTACATGTCGTTTTCTATATGTTCTCTGACATTTATCCTAACGATATGAGGCGGTTTTTGTGGAGAAAAAGCTTGTTTAGTGGACTAACTGTGCACTTGAAAGGATGCCCGTTCAATTACGTTTTAGCAGGTCTGACGCTACGGCTGTATCTAGGCTAACGGCTAACATGCTAACTATTATTTCTATGTCACTAGTGACTTGAAACAAATTTAGGACGATAGGAGACGGGTTGAAATAAACCGAAATTTCCCTTTAAATAAAGTAGCTACTGTCATAATTGACCTATGGCTAAGCCACGCCCCCCTCCACTCACTTGGACAAACTATCAACATTCAGTGACCGGCGCTACGGCAGGTGTCACAGTACACGGCATTTCACAGGAGGCAAGTGATAATTTTTGGGGACATAACGATCGGATGTCATTGAGAAGTTACCAAAAGGGCCTAAACTATGCATTGGAGGGATATATTTATCATTTTATTGTTGAGAAGGTCAATGAAAAGCTTAAATTACAAGCCAAAATTTACACAGCAGGGGTTAAAGCAAGAAAAAAATTTGTGCCTGAAATGTGGAGTACGGAAGATTTGTGTGCCTGAAATCTTTTCCGGAGCGGGGGGCTTGGTGTTGTGGTCACAACATGAATAGAAATGTATGTGTTGCAAAGGAACGTGTTTATTATCAAAACGAACAAAAAGATTATAGCTTTAGTAGTTACTTTTCGGATTAAACTTTTATAGCATAATGAGTTTATAAATAAAGATTAAACTTTGAGTGGTTACCAGACATTTTGACTTATAGCTCCTTCATCTCTTTTTTGCCTTGGTGCCAGGGCAGGAATTTCACGAGGGCCACGAGGGCCATGACCCTCATGCCCTCCTCATTTGGCCCTGTGCCCTTGAAAAAAAATATCTGCCTTAAGGCCACAGTGGCCTTGATGCCCCACCCGCACTGCCCCAGGTGATTTTGCGGTTTTCTCCTCTGCCTCTTTCCCGTCAACACGGCTTTGACACCTGTGTCTTTTGAGAAAAAAAATAATGCGATGACATTCTGGAGTCTTATAGAGCAACATCAAATGAGACTATGCGTACATCACCAGTGGGGGGTTTGATTCGAGCCTGGCATGAACCGCTCGGACAGGCTGTAACGACAGTTTGACACCAATCTATCACCGGCCAACCAGGAGACTTCATCAAACGCCCGGGCAGGGATCGGTACCGAGACCCGGTATTAAACAACCCAATGCAAGTTTAATCAACACTGTAATAATAGTAAGCTCCGCCATTATCAGCGTTACTTTTGAAAGTTTCGGTTTCATCATCATTCTGCAGCCTCTCTCCTGCTCTCTGCATGTCACCCCTCACAGCGCACACACAGCAGAGAGGCCGCAGTGCAGATGAAGGGAATATAACTTCAAGATTACTCTTGTTGACGACAACTACGCTTGTTATTGTGAGTAAGTGCAATAAAACCTCTGCCAGCCAAGCCAATACTTTATCAATACATGTGATCAGCATGTAGAAAGCCATATTTCAATCTGCTCTGTCCACAGTCTCTCATTCACCGCTATTATGATTTTTGATCGCGGTCGACACAAGCACATCGCACTCGCGGTGCTAACAGCAAAGTGTTAAAGACAAACTAAAATGAAAGCTGTCTGTATGTAGGCTAACACTTTATCTGAACATGTACCTGAGGCAGCCGACCTGTAGACAGTAAGTCTCCTAGGTAGAGGGGGGACAGCAGTTACAGCGCCAGGTCACCGTCGGTCGGGCATCCCTCCTCCTCTTTCAGCTCTTGGCAGCTTGTGAAAGCCGGGCCAATATTAATCCTTGTTCGAGCTCTTGTTTTATCGCTCTCCCGTTTACTTTTCTTTGCCTCCTCGGACAACTCCTTCGCCTTCTTGCTTATCTTTGTTGCTTCAGCCATGACAACCACGTCTAACTTAGTTCACCTTGGGTCGGCTACACCACTCTAAAGAGAGGAGGGAATATGACGAGGAGGGGGATATGACGTATGCCGTAAAGTCTTTTTTGCGTCTGGGTTCCTACCCAAATCCCATAACTGCATAGTGCCAGTGCAAGTGAAACAGATGCTCTCAAGCAATGATGGAGGTGTCATCCAACCAACTGTGAGTTGATGTACCATCACAAGGATCTTGGATATATATTTTGAGGGCTCAAAAACTCTTAAACATTTATTTAACAAGAATATTTACGAATGCAAAATAGAAAATTTAAATATCCGAAATAACACGTAAAAATACCAAAATAAATAAAGACCTTATATATACAAAGAAATAGACTGTCTGTCTCTCACTCTCAGGTGTGCAGTTAAGTTGGTCGTATTCGCTCTTTTTGTTGAGATGGTTTTAGAACAAACTCGGCATACTGGCTTGTCCAAATTACTGGGCTCCCCTCACAGGGGCCGTGGCATTTGGTTTAGGAACAAGTTCCCTGTCTTTCTCTTACGCTCAACTCTCTGTTTTCTTCTCCGCCTTGTCTCCCCTCACGAAGACGGCACTGTGTGTGTGTAGCCCATAGCCCCGCCTCCCCCACAGAGACAAAGACACTCGATGACAAGAGCTTTTCCCTCCGTTCGCAAACATTTTTTTCCATCACGTGTGACATATGTCGCACTGTACAGCCCTGGCAAGACACTCAACTCTTAATTCCTCTTGATGGCTGTTCCATCAGTGTGTGAGTGCATGTGAAGGGTTACCGAGTAGCAGGTGGCTACTGTATGGTGTCACACCCGTGGTGTGAATGGGTGAATGTGACATGTAGTTTTAAAGTACTTTGTGTGGTCAGAAGACTAGAAAGGCACTGTACAAGTGCAAGTCCATTTACCAAGTCTTTTACTAGCATCTGAATGTTCAGACCAGGTTTCGTTTGATTCAAAAAAAGAATCCCGCGTTCAAAGAACCCAGGATTTCAGCTTGCAGCTATATTGGGTTATCTGTGATGCTATATAAGCAATTCAAATACACTGCATTTTCTTCCAAACTAATCTGGTTGAGGATGTCTGGATTTGGTGTAGTTATAAGGTAAATGGGGCAAAGTTGTTTTGTAAGCTGGTGTGTACAGCTCTTTGTAGGAGTGTGCGTTCAGTCACACATCAGATTTATGGCTTTTGATGACAACAAGCTCACTCTGGCCCTCATTATCTATCATAGTGGTGAAACTTTTTGCTGTGCTGGCTGCCTGCCCAAAAAAAACACCCTGCTTGCAGGCCTATGATCAATTCATTTTTAGAAATTTGGAATTTCATATTTTAGAAAATAGGGGTTTTAGTATGAAAACACATTTTTCCATACTCTTTTTTCCAAACCTAAAAATTACTCAACTCAAATTCCAAACTTTGCTATACTACATAGAAACTTTTTATACAAACCTACATCAGGTACCAAATGTGTAGCTTTTATTACAAAATACACTTACTGCCCACTAATAGATAGTGAATGAAGCAAAAGGAAACAGTGGAAAAATGTTTGCAAATACTTAACAGAATTACCTTTCTACTTGCCTAATAAAACCTACACTCAAATTCTATACTTAGGTATGGAATTAATTGGTGGATTAATATATTCATGTATACATTCATTTGTATATTATTTTATTTCTATTGCTTAATTAAATATCAAATAATTAACTGTTTGAATGGTGTATAGATATAACCTGTGGTCACTGCAGATTATGACGGCAGAACATCTGGTCCCATCCCCCAACCTCAGAAATAAACATGTAAATCCAGTGCAACTACCAAGAATCAAAATGACAAAAACTAGATGTTAATACTTTATGTAATCTGTGTAGATGCCTTGAGGGGAAAAAAAGTTGTAGTGTACCTGGTAGTTTTGCGAGGTGACCGGTGGTGGTGGTGGAGGGACTTCAGGCTGGCGCTGAGGGTAGCCGTAGTCCGTGGCAGCGTGGGTTGGCTGGTATCCTCCATAAGCTGCAGCAGTAGCAGCTGCTACAGCGACAGGGGCAGGCCTAGCTACGGCAACTGTGGCTGCAGTGGGAGCATAGGCCGCCGCCACAGTGTGTGCTGCCACAGGTGCTTGATGAACTGTGTAACTTGCCACTGTGGTGGGATGTGTGTATGCTACCCCGGCAGCTGGCTGCTGACTGGTAGGGCAACATAAAAGAGAAATGTTAAAGGTTAGCTGGCCATTTGCAACTTGTTGCTATTGCAGAAGTAGTTTTAATTCACATGTTGAAAGCATCACCTCTACAACAGAGAGCAGAGAGGGGTATATCATACATGATCAGGGTATGTCATGCCTTTACTTTGTAAAAGCAACTATGGGAGGGAGGAGACTCCCGCTGTGCAATCAATAGCCAGAGTATCATGAACTTAAATTAATAGACTGGGCTTTTATTAGCTTTAATTATTATCTCTCTCTCTGAGATGTATCATTTAAAGTGTATCAATCAAAAGATCACTGACAGAAAGATGATGGCTTAAATGTAAAAATGATAATTTCAGAGATGTACCATTGATTGAAATTTTACAGACTGCTGTGTAGACTGAAAAAAAGACTAGAAAAGGCATTTCCTGTGGAAAAAAAGCTTGAAAAAGGTAAAAAGAATTGAAAGGCATTGCTGAAAATAATATCAAATGTAATGCCTCAAAAATTGTATAGCTCAAATGCACTGCATGCACTGCACTGCTCAAAAACTTAGAAGCTGAAACGTAAAACTAGCAGATGAATTGCATTACTGAAAGACCTAAGAGCTAAAAAACAATGCTAAAGAAGCTGAAAGCCAAACTGCAATACTGTCGAAGATGGAAGATGACATGAAATGCCTGAAAAGGCAAAAGGGAAGAAATGTTTTCAGCATTTCCCATACATAGGATGTTCTTGACTGGCCTGCCAATGTAAATTAAAACTCTCCCAGGTACATAAAATCCAAATAATTTTTAATTAATTAATTTTATTTTTAATCAAGACACGCAATGGTCATTTCATAATTCATACAGACCAGAGGACCTTCAGTGGGAAAAAAAACCACAAGGTGCATTCCCTAAATGGTAAATCACCATTATCACTGACATGAGCAAATACAGCATTTGCTGTCATAGCAGACATTACACTGAAAGACAAGAGGAATGTCTGTAGTAATATCCTACATGTTCCTGAATTCTGGTGTAACCAGTGGTCCCTGGGGACCTCCCTGCCACCCTTTACCAGGAAGCTGGTGCACTGAGCTTTAAGCCCCATAGTGCAGTTCAGTTCCGTACACGTTTTTTTCTGTTTTAGGGCTGGACGCTACGACAAAATTTTCATATCACATTTAAAAAAAAAAAAAAAAAAAAAAAAAAAAAAAAATCATATCGGTTGCACAGTATCTGACGGTATTTGCTCGGGTTCGGCCCACTTGACATGCTGCTGTGTTGTGCTATGGCCTATTCAAGTGCTGGAATTTGTTATTTACGTGACAACGCCTGAATAGAACACAGGCTTTGCTCCATTAGTGCTGTGCTCAGTTATAATTGTCCCGGAGTCGGGTCGGCTTCAGTCAGGAAAATGCTGCCCGAGCTGTGCTCTAGTCTGCTCACCTGTGTGTGTGTGTGTGTCAGAGGACAACTGTAAACGGCGGTGCACCGCTGCTAGTTGCATATAGGGGAAACACTGCTCTTTTTGGTATGAGTTCTTCTGGGTTATCGTGTACAGTTGCGTCGCTTTCAGGACTCTCTATACTCTCACTCTCACCAGCTCTAGCACACCTGTGGTTACAGCGGTGAAATGGGTCCCTGCTTAAACACTTTCCCGCTGCGCACGTTCCAGACTTTGTTTGGGCTATTCACCAGTATTGCGGTATATGAAAAATTCATATCATAACAAAATAAAATACCAGTTTTCGGTACGAACCGGTATACCGCACAGCCCTAGTTTCCATTGTAAAAAGTTGAGAATGGTACCAACAGAACCGTTCCCTACCATACCATACCATACCATACCACAGATGCAATACTAAAAAGGTGAAGCTGTGAACACTGCAGTCCATTAGCGGACAGTCACTCTTGCACAGGGCTAAGTTGTGGCTGGTTCTAAAGCTTATGTAACCACTGTTCATACTGTGGCAAGTTCATACATTAGAACAGAATAGAATAGAATAGAAAGAACTTTAATCATCCCAAAGCAAATTCAGCTGTCCAGCAGCTCACAAAAGACAAAAAACAAAATAAAATACATTAAAATAAGTAGATAAATAGAGATTAACTTGAAATAGAATCGTCCATTACACTGTCCAGTCCAGTTGTGAAAATTTGTCAGTGTGTGTGTGACTGGATTCAGGACGTATTAAACAGTCTTACTGCCATAGAGACGAAGGATCTTCTGAAATGCTCTGTTCTGCAACGCATTGAGATGAGGCGACTGCTGCTGCTGCTCCTCTGCCGCTCCAGGGTGCTGTGGAGAGGGTGTCTGCTATTGTCCATTATAGCTTTCAGTTTGTTCAGTGCGCCCCTCTCCACCACAGTTCTTAGCGGGTCCAGTCCAAGCACTGAGCCAGCTTTTTTAACCAGCCTGTCCAAACGCTTGATGTTTTTGTCTGTCAAGCTGCTCCCCAGCACACTGCAGCGTAGAGAAGTGCACTGGCCACTAGAGTTGGGCAGCATCCAAATTTTGTTACCGTTAAACTTTCCCCACATTTTCCCGGGGTATACGGTATTACCGTGACTAATTAAAATCACTTTGAAGGGCTCAGAGGGAGTCGCCAAAATGTTGGCATGCGCCTATACCGTTCAGAAACAGAATAGCAAACATTACATAAGAATAAGAATACTAAGAATACTGAAAAATAACAAGAAAACATGTAACATTAACAACTTTTATTAATAAATATTTAAAAAAGTGCAAATACAGCAGTCAACCAAACAGAATGAAATAACAACAAATTGTCTGTGGGCTATAGTCCACTTTCAGTACAGTAATCGACACAAATCAATTAAATTAAAACACAGCCCTATAGCATCCAATACTTATAGGCTTATCAAATGATAAAAAATGTAACAATAAATAACAAAAGCAGTAACGATAACGTGTGCTATACAGCGTATCCTGAGACCACAACGGGTACTGTCCGTTAGTTTATTTTTAGAATCTATCAACATAAATCAAATTAAAAGCACAGCTCTACAGCATCCAGTACTTGGGCTCATCAAATACGAAAAACAGAACAATAAATAACAAGGCATAACCAAAAATGGGCATATATAATCCCATCCTGAGAACACAACAGGAAATACTGTTCATTGGTTTATTTTTAGAGCCTTCCTGTAGTTTGAAAAGTTCACCTTCTCCAAGTCCGAATTTTTCTGTCCGTCAGAACAGGCTACTCCTCATTCAAAATGAAATAAAAATAAACTATAATGATAACTATAGCAGCATCATATGCTTCAAAACTATTCAAGGTTTTTCGCCAGAAAAACCAGCATGTTTACTTTTTCCAGCTGGGGCAGGGCATGTAGTGGATTGACAACTTTGGCCGCGGTGCTGAACACCCGCTCTGATGGAGAGCTTGTGGCACAAACGCACAGGTACTTTCGGGCAACCCTCGACATCAGAGGAAAACGTATGGAGATAGATTTGTTTCATAATTATGTGTGTGAACAGATCGACAATCTGTGTGTAGATCTGTAATCTATATGTGTAATATAAAACACCTTCCACAAATACAAAAAAAGATTTGTCAATTCACAAAAATATTTTGCAATTATAAAACGGATCTGCTATACACAAACAAATTCCACAAATAAAAAAAATATCTGTGAATACATTAAATTAATTTGCAAATAAATGAAAAACATTTGTGAATATCTTCCTAACATTTACAACTTTTGAACACAGTTCGAGAACTAGACTAGACTAGAACTCATTTTTTATTTGTGAATTGAAAAAACATTTGTAGATCTCAGTTCTACGCGTGTGGATTTGCTTTTTACACACACAAAGTTTTGAAACAAACTTCCTGCTGGTCCGAACGGAAATGCACTCGTATCACTCGGCCATCTTCGGATAGCACGTGATCACCCAGCTGATGACGTCATGTCCACATGTGAAAGTAAGAGCACGCAGTCTTTCTATGAGCTGTTAGTTAGGTTACATCGCTTCAGTGAAGTTACGTTAACTGTTGTAAGATATGACAAGTGGCAACACCCCGGTCAAGGTCTTTGATGGAACAGCTGTTGGTGTTGGTAGCTCTTTTTGTTTAGAAATATTGTTTTGTAGTTTTATTGTTCATTGTTGATTAGTCTCGCCACCAGACAATCAGAGACCTCCGCCTTCTGATAGTCTGGGGACACTCCTTTCTAAAGTGTGTTTAACACACCGGCGAAAACGACCGGCAACAAAGCAACGCCTCTTGCATTTTTGAAAAGGACACGCCTTCTCGGAAATGTGCGCTCCTCCTTTTCTCGTCAGCAAGGAAACAAACACACAGAGAGCTTGAAAATGGATGCCGAGAGATTTAACTCCGTTTTATCAAACGTGTGCTCATCCGTGAAGAAAATATTTTTTCCAGCGGATGTCTTAGTTACAACATTATTGAGCTAACTGGAGTAGTTTCATGTCGTATCCGACAACGGGAGGCTTTTAACAGATGATGTCCTGATGTTAGCTTTGCTGCTGCTGTTAGCTGTCCCTGTTAGCTGCAGCCACTGATGCTTTCTAGACATCGTGATTTCCCAAAACTGAATAAATACCACACATAGCAACATAAAACTGCTTTGCTAGGTCAATCATGTTGTAACTAAGATCTCCGCTGGAAAAGATATTTTTTTCCACGGACCGTTTAAATGAGTTATTACCTATTACAGACACCGCTAACGGCTAACAGGACTAACAGGGCTAACAGGGCTAACAGCTAACGGTTAGCCCAGCTAAACTTGCACATAGAAATAGTAATGTTTGTTCAATCATTGTGTTTGTAGACTTTACAAACATCGGATTAGTCCAAATGGTGAAACAGTGATGTGAAAAATGTAATATATATATAGCTAAAAGCTCTGCTGGTTTTCTACCCGGAAGTATTTGTAAACAACAAGGCGATTCCCTCTATAGTCCGGCCGGACGGATGAGTCATGGCCTTGTAAAAGATTATGTTTGTTTCTTTTAGTTGGCGAGAACGTGTCGCCGCAAATGCAACAAACAGCCACTAACTCTGACGGCGTTTTCTGCAAGCACGACTGGGCCATTTTGTACCGCTACACGTGTTTCTAGTGGGACTATGTTTAAGAGCACAAGAGTTCAGCGAGGCACCGAAGGACTGCCCTGCCCAGCAGAGTTTTTTTAAACTCTGAAATTGTATCCGCCCATCTAAACACAAAATCAGGGAGAAAGTCATCAGTCTTTAGTTAAGCAAAGCATCTAAAGACTGTCTAATTGTTGATATGTAGATTGCGCAAAGCTAACATTAGCTACTGAGACAGCATCTGTTGCCATGGCAACAGTAAACAAAAGTAAATCTAAAGTAAATCTTCTCCTGTGGCCCTCTTTACAGGTTGGATGGTACTGACTTCTGGTCTGTTTACAATGTTTACAATGTTGCACCCTGCTTTCGTCCCCCCAGCCCGCAACATGAATGTTTACTGTTGCCATGGCAACAGACTTTGTTTCAGTAGCTAACATTAGCTTAGCACAATCTACATATCAACAATGAACAATAAAACTACAATACAACATTTCTAAACAAAAAGCGCTACCAACACCAACAGCTCGTGTCCCCCTCAATGTATATGGTGACTACGGCCCTGTCAGCATGCATAATTAGGCTGCAGTTGTCTGGGTGCGCAAAGGTGAAGTGCGCACTTGTCTTGTCATACAAAGTTTGATGGAGTGTCAACTGGACAATATGGAGATATTTGCATCTTGAAAGCCGGACTACAAATGTGGATAGACAGGGAGAAACACATGCAAGCCTAAGACGTGGTAAGATACGATATTCCTCACTATATGAAGTGACTGATAATAAGATCTGTATAATGGATTGTAAAGAAATTTGTCAGGTTTTTATTTTGTAGACAATTGATCTGGATTTATAGCGTGATGGGATGACAGCACAATGATGTGTGGTCCTGCGCTTTCATGTGATATGCATGGCATTTCTGTGCGAGCGTGTGCTCGCAAGTAATCCATCCAACAGTAATGTGTGTGCAAAGCTGTATGAAAGCTCTGTTATACATCAATTTATTGAAACTTCATCAATATTTATTTTATTTTTTTTAAAGATATTTTTTTGGGCATTTTTTGCCTTGAATGGACAGACAGTTAAGTGTGAAAGGGGGAGAGAGAGAGAGGGGATGACATGCAGCAAAGGGCCACAGGCTGGACTCGAAACCAGGCCGCTGCGGCAACAGCCTTGTACATGGGGCGTCTGCTCTACCACTAAGCCACCGATGCCCCATTTATCAATATTTTTTGCTGTGAAAACATTGGACTACCGACCAGTGCTTGGCCTCGTCGGAAAGCTACAGTTTTGCTGTTTCACGTGATATGCGTGGCTTCTCACTATGACGCACGGTCATGGAGAAAATCCACAGAGAAGAACGGGTGTGAATTTGGACGCACTATTCGTCGTTCAGGCCCATAGTCTAAACTTCTTAGTTTCAACATTTTATTGAGAACATTTAGGAACAGTGCTGCACGTTAACTTTTGTCTGCACATTTTTTTTTGTCGCCATTGTTGCTGAGTCTGAGGTGCAAGTCATGCGCTCTCGCTCCGCCTCCACCTCAGGTACCGAAATTTGGCACCGATTCATTTTAAGTGAAAGTACTGAGTTTCAGTACCCAACCCTCCTAGAAATGTATACAAAAGTGTGTGCCAGATAGT
The DNA here is from genome assembly GCF_041903045.1 of Epinephelus lanceolatus. Taxonomy (NCBI): domain Eukaryota; kingdom Metazoa; phylum Chordata; class Actinopteri; order Perciformes; family Serranidae; genus Epinephelus; species Epinephelus lanceolatus. Next base: position 46,544,057 of record NC_135742.1, read on the forward strand.
ATACATAGAACAAATAAACACAAACGAATACTCACTGTATGACATTAACATAAAACAATGAATGCACGTTACTTATCACTGATTATTTAATTATTTAATTTATCTCCATAAAAACGCCTGGCTCCATCACACTGGAGTGTGTTTCGAACATGGTTGGACAACAAATCATACAAATTGTTCTTTACTAGCATAATCCAGTGTTCACCCTACCATCAAAAGACTGCTGTTACACACAGTCAAACACGCCGTTCGCACAGCAGTGCAGCACGGCACTGTACACACACACTCAGTTGGAGCGGAGCCTGTGTTGCATTCAGGCATTGTCACGTAAATAACAAATTCCAGCAATTGAACAGGCCACAGCACAACACAGCAGCATGTCAAGTGTTTTTGTAATTGTTATCCCTCTACTTTGACCCTCTTGCTTTTATATCTATTACCTTGGAGATAAAACAAACGCCACTAACCGAGTTCAAAGACAAAGATCATCTCTGCTGTTGTTATTTTGCAATGCATGTAGTTTAACTTAAAGTTATGACTGCATAGATTGTAGACTCTAACATATATTTTTTTTACTAATATTTATGATTATTTTGTTCACTTAAACAATCGATATTTCTATTTTTACAGTTCGACTGGTCGTCATTTACTTCAAAACGCTGTCATCTGTCACTGCAGCTCAGTCGATAGCCCTTTTCCACCGCAGGAACTTTTATCATTTCCCCGGGATTTTAAAAAACCTCGGCGCATTTGCACCAAAACCACCCTGGGAAAAAAACTTTCCCTCAACCCCAAACTTTCCCTGAAAAAAGTACCTAGTAGGGGGGTAGGACTTTTCAGATTCCCCTGAATTCTCTCTTTTTTTTTTTGAGTATTTTATTTTGGTTTTTTAAACTTATAAAAACATACAAACATACAGATCAATATAACAACATGGATCAAACCCCCACTCCTAAGAAGGAAAAAAAAGAAGGTCAGCACACAAAGTTAATACACAAGACTACTTGGTGTAACCTATGTAGTTTAAGTATGGCTTCCAAATTTTCAAAAGGTGTTGTATTGTAGTGTTGTGGAGGTGTCGACAGATCCAGCTTGGCGCAGTGACAGTTTCGTGCCAAAAGGCTTCGCCAAAGGTGCGCTAAAAGCTCGCCAGCTGAAACTAGGTCTACTGTCAGCGCAGGCGGAGCGCAGCTGGTGAAGTTTGGCTGACCGGCAGACAGTGCTCACACGTCACCAAAACCTCACAGGCAGGTTTCCAGAATATCAGGCACATCAATAATGCAATGAATACCCAAAAAAACACTATTCAATGCAACAATCTGCAATCAGCACATATATTTCTATATCGACTGTCCCGTCACATCTGATGTCAGATCAAAGGGGATTGGCACCATTTGGCACGTTTGGCACTCGTAATGGAAACCCAACTTGATTTGATTAACACAGCTGCAAACTAATGAGTTCACATCCCCCTCAGCCAACCACAAACAGCCACAGCATCAGATAGGGAGTATATATTCAGCACCTGTCATCTTAGAAAAGTCAAAAGAAAAGAAACAGAGTGAGACTGCGAGAGAGGAAGAGAGAGCGCACGCGCAAGAAAGAAAGCCAACATTGATTTACAATTGTGGTGACCTCCTCCCAGGCTACCTTTGCATCATCAGCCTGTAGAGGTCTGCTCGCAGTTCCGTATATTCAGACACTGTGAGCTTGGACCTCCTGGACCAAAGCATCAGTTTCCTCCTGGGAGAAGTTTGGCCGTCTGACGCTGCTGCTCTCTTCTGCCATGGCAAATTGAGTAAACTCTCATTACGCCTTCACGCGGCGCATTTAAGGGCGAGGAGAGGGGCTCATTTGATTGGTGTGATGTGTGTAAAACCCACTCCACGCCTTCTCTCCTCCCTCTTTCCGACTTGCGCAGGTAGGAGGGACGGAGGTGGGAAAGAGGAGTAGCTGCGCCAGTGCGCAAAATATGTGATTTTTTCCAGGGGGATGCAGCTATTCATCTCTGAAGACTACCTGTCAATAGGGATAGGGAAATCAGATTTCCAGGATACTGCAATGCACTTTTTGGCCACACAAAGAGCAATTTCCATGAATTCAAGTTGCGCATTATTTAGAGAACCACGGATATTTCAAAAGTTCCCCAAAAGACAAAGTTCAGGGTTCAGTGGAATGTTAGCTCCTGTGATCCTGGTTAAAATGGAGCAGATGTCATGCCAGAAAGGCCTCACTTTTGTACACAGCCAGGTACAGTGCAAAAAGGAACCAACTTCAATAGTACATCTGAAGCACATTTCTTTAAATGAATGTATTTTTTCTGAGGTAATGTATAATTGGTGCAGAATATTATAATTAATCAATCTATATTGGGCATTAATAGTGGCTATTCCGACACAGATCTGTCCAAAGTTGTTCGTCAATTGTAATATTAAGATCTGATTCCCATTTCGTTCTGGATTTATGCAGACCTGGTTTGGGGCCTTCATTCAGGCCCTTCCATCTATGTAAATCATCTTCAATCTTACTGAGCAATGGGAGATAATTCAGTTTGTACAGGTTTTTAAGGTTGTTGTCGCCAGTTATTCCAAGATATTTTATACCATTCGAAGGCCATTTAAATGGGCTAGCACGCTGGAGTTCAGAATGATCAAAGTTCGTAAGTGGAATAATTTCACTTTTATCCAAGTTCACTTTATAACCTGCAATACTACCATAGGTATTTAATATAGTTTGTAATTTGGAAAGGGAATTGCCAGGGTCTTTTAAATACAAAATAACATCATCCGCCAGAAGATTAATTTTATGAACTGTCTGGCCCACCTGAGAGCCCTTTATGCCAGGATCCTGTCTAATTGCTTCAGCTAAAGGCTCAATTGCTAAGACGAAATGTGCTGGAGACAAAGGGCATCCCTGTCAACTCGATCTACTTAAAAGGGAATGAAATCTGTCCGTTGGTGCTAAAATATTCTGCCGAATATTTCAAAAAAACACACATTCGATATTCGGTGGAATAAGTTAAAAGCAAGGCCGAATAATAGCGGTGTGTTTTGATAACGCAATCAAACAGCGTGCCATGACGGGCGGAGTAAAATGTCGGCAGTGTGGCGATCCACCCGTCACCGGACTCGCATTTGCGACTAAAAATAGTTTTGAGCGAGCACAATAGGCTTAAATCATTCAGCACGCTGTGCGAGCAGCCTACAGATTTCAACCAGCAGCAGAAATGAAACGCGAATCCCATCGGTTGTGGGTTGAACGGGGGTCACAGACACAGACAGTAATGCATTCCTGTCAATTACGGCGGCCATCGGCTTACCGGGCAACGGAGAAGTCGGCTCCAATAATATCCTCTTCTTGGTGTCATGACTGCCCAGAAGTACCTGGACAGCCAAGCCAGCCGAACACAGAAACAAGCCGTTCACGGCCCACAAACCTCACCGCACTTTAGGGACTGTTCATTACTTATGAAGGGACTTGTCAGGGGAGGAGGGTGGCTGGTTGATTTTTATTTTATTTATTTATTTAGATCCCCCCTATGTTAATCACTTATTGATGCTGTTTTTGAAGTATGAATAAGTCAATAAGTAATTTATTCCATTGAAATATCATTGATGTATTATAGAAAAGTGATTTATCTTTTTATAAATGACAAAAGGCACATCTGCCTCATTTTCGCTGTGGTATCGTGATACTACTCAGAACCATAATATTTTCATTGGTATCGTACAGTGGGTCCTAATTTTGGTACTGTGACAACACTAATCTAGAGGGGGTTCATCTGCAAAAACTAATGAAAAACTAAACAACGATATTCGGTATTCGGTACTCGGTATTCGGCCAAGTGCTTAAAATTATTCGGCTTCGGCCACAAATTTTCATTTCGGTGCATCCCTAATAAAAGTAATGGAATACAATTGTTCTGAATATGAAATTTAATTTGGGGAATCATGAAAGTCAAGTAAACTACATGAAGTGTCAAGTTGTGTAACCACCATTTAAGAGGCTGTTTTGTTAATATTGTAAAGAAAGACAGGAAATGGTATTACAGAGAAGGATCCCTGATGATCACAACTGGTGTATGACAAGGTTAGAATCTCTTAAAATTACAAATAAATTGACGTTTTAAGACTCTGGTCAGGTTTGGAAAGTTTACATGTCAAATGGTATGACCCTAGGAAAACATTAATAAATCATCATAAAAAATGAATATTTACTTTAAAAATTATGTTTGAAATATTGAGACTAAGGCCATGTGCTTACACAGGTGTCCATAGTAATGCCTGTCAAATTTGATTTTAAAATTAAATGTCAAATGATGTAACCGGTTATAACATTTGACTCCTATTAAAAGCCTTTCTGTTATAGGCCAATTATGTCAAATATCAGCAGTTTATGATGGTAATTTGTTAGATATCAGTAGTTTGTGATGCTAAATAAAGATGTATTATTTAAAAAAACTACTTTTGAACTTGTACAGTAGCTTTAAAGTACCTAAAAATCCAATAATTCATTTAAAGTAGAAATGTTACTCAAACATTAAAATTTCTGTCTGTAAAATACAATTTACATTTCTGCTATTTCATTACAATATATAATACATTTATAGAAAACTAAAGTAATCAAACTAAATAATTAAAATCAATTTTCCCCATTAGATGGCAGTTTCTAACCAGGAAAAAGTGGCTCGTCATAGAGTGCTAATGCTAATGCTGCAGCAAGGGCCAATTACGTCCTTACGAGTTGTTGTCATTGTCGCCGGGTGACTTTTTCTCTTATCAGAATTTAAAATACAAAACATAAAACATGAGTTACATTTTAAAATTAAATGACTGTTGTTAGCAAAGAACTGTTGTCAGATGTTCCTTTTTCTGAACTTTCCCTCTCACTAAATTTTTATCAACCGTATTCACAATAGTAGACAAGTTCACCCTTATGAGTTGTTGTCAGGTGACTTTTTTTCTTAAGATACAAAACATGAGTTAAATTTTAAAATGAAACATGATTGTAAAATGTTTTTTTCAGCAAAGAATTTACAGTACAAGAAATGAGCTCACTGTTGTCAGATGTTCTTTTTTTCTGAAACTGAAAAAATAAAACTGAACAAAAAAAAAAAACAAAAAAAAAAAGTTCACTACAACCTTGTTGACTGTCATATTTCATTTTCAGTGTCAGTTTCTTCAACAAACATGGTGTTTGACTGTAGAAGGAACATGGTCAGGCAGTGTATCATTTTTTATGAAAAATACCAGTTACACCAATTAACACAACCCAGTGTCATTTGGTGTAACTGGTATTTTTTCATTAAAAATATGATTATATACATGAAAATAAATGTGAAGTAAAATGTGGAATAAATGTAATCGACTTTTGTAGTGCAACACTTTTTTTTAACAAATTTTACATAATTTGTCAAGCATTATTTAGAAAAAAGGAGTGTTTCTGGGAAATGTCCTGCTCAATATTGCCAAAATGCATTAAAATTAAAATATAGAAATACTACAAAAATCTTATTTCAATTTGCTTTCAACAATGCTTTTAAAATAAAGTTTTTTTTATAAGTACACTTAAATCTACTGTAGGTGGACAAAATATTTAATATTTATCATTCTTTTGTGGTTACACCATTTGACATTTTCAGGAGCATTCAGTCTTACTTTTGATTAAAAAAATGGTGCAAATGTCATTTCAAATGACATAAAACCAACATAAATACAGAATGTACATTTTAACAAATCTGATGCATGCTTTTAAAACTATTTTTGAAGATATTTCTGAATTGCTCATCTTGCCAACCCTTATTTGTCACTGACCCATTTAACAATGAAATTGGCCGATACGAAGAGCATTTTAATCGGTCTCTATTTTTTTTTATTTATTTTTTTTTATAAATCACAGTAATTATGGCAGCAGAGAATAAGTCAGGGAGTGTTTGAGTCTTAGACGCTATGTTAATGACGTCCATAAGAAGCAGGAGGAGTAAATCCTTAAATTCCCTGTAAAATTTGGAAGGAAATCCATCCTCTCCTGGCGATTTATTTGCTTGTACTGAGCTCAGGGCCTTCTCAGTTTCTTTTTGTGGAAAGGGCAGATCGAGACTATTTTGTTCTTCTTGGCCAAGTTTGGTCAGTTCAACCATGGGCAAAAACTCATCAATCTTACTCAGGTTTTCTGGTGGTTCTGATGTATATATGTATAGTACTGTTTGAATGTATCATTAATTTCTGTTGGGTTATATGATACAGAGCCTGTTTCAGTTTGAATTGAATTAATTGTTCTAGAGCGTTCTTCTTTTCTTAGTTGCCTAGAATACCTAACATACGTAGAATACCTAATATTTTTACTTGTAGGCTAGATTTGTTTATATGCTACAGTGATTTGTTTTCGAGAGAGCTGTACGGTGCGAGCATTTTACTGCATTTGCGATTAAAAATAGTGTTGTGCAAGAAAAAAAAATCATTCAGGAGCACGCTGTGCGAGTACAGATTTCAACCAGCAGCAGGCGAATCCTGACGGTTGTGGGTTGAACGGGGGTCACAGACAGTAATACGTATTCCTGTCAAATACGACGGCCATAGTGCTCCGCGGCGCAAGTACGGCTTACTGGCGACGGAGAAGCCTGGCTCCAGGTCCAATATTTTCCTCTTTGTTGGCATCACGACTGTCCAGAAGTACCTGAACAGCCGAGCCGTGGCGGTACGCAGGGGAGGGGAAGGGAAACGAGCCGTTCACATTTCTCTCTTTGTGGCAGGTAACGGTCCACAAACCTGAGCGCACTTTAGGGACTGTTCTTTACTTGTCAGGGGAGGAGGGTGGCTGGTTGATTTTTATTTTATTTATTTATTTTATTTTGATCCCACCTATGTTAATCACTTATTGATACTGTTTTTGAAGTATGAATAAGTCAATAAGTAATTTATTCCATTGAAATATCATTGATGGATTATAGAAAAGTGATTTATCTTTTTATAAATGACAAAAGGCACATCTGCCTAATTTTTGCTGTGGTACTGTGATACTACTCAGAACCGTGATACTTTCACTGGTATCGTACCGTGGGTCCCAATTTTGGTACTGTGACAACATTATTATTTTATGTATTTTCCATTTCAAGTTGTACAAAGTAAAATGTTTTGGTGCATAATGAGAATTGAGAAAATAAAGCAATTTATTCAGCAGATCCAGTCTTTTATTACAACAGATTTTAACTGTCGACACACCTGGATCATTGCTTTTACCTGAGGGAACACTGGAGAGTTTTGCCCTGGTTGATGCGAGGACACTTGGTCGAGTTTTCTCCCAAGTAAAGCCCACAACCTGCCTTTTAGACCCAAGTCCCACACCATTTTTTAAAACATTTTATGGATTCTTTGAGGAACAGCTACTGTACATGGTGAATTGCTCTCTTCGGACAGGTGTCTTCCCGGCCTCCTTGAAAACGGCAGTGGTGAAGCCCCTTCTGAAGAAGAGCAATTTAGACCCCAACATTTTTAATAATTATCGACCTGTATCCAACTTACCATTTTTAAGCAAAATTTTAGAAAAACTGGTTTTTAACCAAGTAAATGATTTTTTAAATACAAATAACACTTTAGAGAAGTATCAGTCTGGTTTTAGGATGAACCACAGTACCGAGACAGCCCTTTTAAAGATTTTAAACGACATCAGGTGCAATTTAGATAACCATAAACTCACAGTCTTGGTACTACTGGATCTAACCAGCGCCTTCGATACAGTAGACCATCACATTTTATTAAATAGTCTGAGGCACCTGGTCGGCCTCTCTGGTACTGTTTTTAACTGGTTCGTCTCTTACCTTACTGATCGACACTTCTTTGTAAATATGGATACATGTTCCTCAGGAACCCATGAAATAAAGTGTGGGGTTCCCCAGGGGTCAATTTTAGGTCCAACTCTTTTTAATCTCTACATGCTTCCTCTGGGGGACGTCATCAGGAGGCACGGCATCAGCTTTCATAGTTATGCTGATGATACGCAACTGTACATCGCCGTGTCTCCTGATGACACAGGGCCAATTGATGCCCTTTTTAACTGCATTTTAGATATAAAGTCATGGATGGCAGCGAATTTCCTGCAGCTCAACCAGGACAAAACAGAGGTTTTAGTCACTGGTCCTGAGTGAGGGAAACTTTTACCAAAACTACAGGATTTTAAACCAACACAATCTGTAAAAAATCTGGGTGTGATTTTTGACTCTGAGCTCTGTTTTATTCCACATATTAAAAACATAACAAAGGCAGGTTTCTACCACCTTAAAAATATAGCCAGAGTCCGCCCGTTTCTCTCTCAGGCCAGCACGGAGGTGCTGATGCATGCTTTTATCTCCTGTAGGTTTGATTATTGTAATGCCCTGCTCTCTGGTCTTCCCAAAAAGAGTATCTCAAATCTACAATTATTACGGAATTCAGCTGCACGAGTGCTGACGAGGACCAGAGGGCGGGAGCACATTACACCAGTTTTAAAATTGCTGCATTGGCTCCCCGTGCGCTTCAGGATCGATTTTAAGGTTCTTTTATTAGTTTTTAAATGTCTTAACGGTCTTGGGCCTTCTTATTTATCTGACCTGCTTTTACCATATCAACCCTCACGGACCCTGAGGTCCTCCGGCACCGGCCTTTTAACCATACCACAAGTTAGGACTAAAACACACGGGGAGGCGGCATTTAATTATTATGGCCCCCGATTGTGGAACAGCCTGCCGGAGAACATCAGAGCTGCAGAGACTGTTGATGTTTTTAAAAAGGGGCTCAAGACTCATCTTTTTAATCAGGCTTTTAACTGATCTCTTTATTTATCTATTTTAAATTCCTCTTATAACCGATTTATCCATCTATTATCTATTTTTTATTTATTTTTTATATTCTTACCCTTCCTCTTTTTACGTTCTTATCTCATTTAACCTTTATCTTTTGTTATTTTAGTTAGCCTATAGGTTTTAGTTTTGATGCATTTTATGTCTCTGTTTTAGATCATTCTTACCTAGCTACTAACTCAATTTTATGAGCTAAATAGCTTTTTGTTTATTTGGTTCTTTTTATACCTTTTATCTTACCTTACTGTTTTAGTCCCTCAGCTTTTAGCTCCAGTGTTTCCTCATGGGGGCCTACCACACAGAGTTGTTCCTGGTCTCCCGATGGGGGTGCCGTCAGGAGACCGCTCTGACCTGGGTGGCTGTAGGGCACTGCACCTCGGTGTGGGGCCTCATGTCTGCCCGGGTCGGGTTGGCTCTATGGCGGTGCTCCCTGTGGCCGTGGACCACGGGCCCTCTCGGTGTGGACGGCCCCCAGAGGTGGCTTTTTCCTTGCCTTGGGTCTCGGTGCTAGGCCATGTCTCTTTAGTGATAGCTTGTGTGTGTGTGTGTGTGTGCGTATATATATATATTTACGTATCTCTGTGGGGTGGGAGGGTTGGGTTTTCTCTTTTCTTTTTGTTTTCTGTTTTGGATCTTTGTTGTTTTTAACCTCTGTGAGGCACTTTGTTAGGGCTGCACGGTATATGCAGTAGACGGTAGAAATGATATAAATTTGGCCCACGGTAGAGATTTGCGCTCTACCGTCCTATTGTCGATGATGTCATCGCACCTGCCTCAGTGTGTAAATGGCTGCGAGCACAGAGACAGCGGAGCAAGAGGAGCTGGTTCACGTCTGTGATTTAGCGTGGCACGTGCAACATGTGTTGCTGGAGAACTTGTGAGTGAGTGAACAGCCCTGGACTTCTCAGACTCTTTTAGCGACTTACCGCTCAGAGGGAACTCATTCAGTGTCTCCTCTGGCAGCAGCACAGCGTCTCTCCCTCTTCTCTCTCGCTGTGCGCACACGGGAGTTGGTTTTCGGCAAGAGAGTTTCTCATAAACCTTTGGTAATGTAAACCTATGTGACGCTAGGGGCTCCACAAAAAACTCCATATATGAATGTGTGATAGTTGTGGTATCATAGCAGCCTGTCACAGGTTACAGCGTGATGATTAGACGAGAAATGGCAGAGCATAAAGGTCCAGGTGGAAAAAACACAACTCAGTCATTTAGGATTTTGCTAAAAGAAGGAAATTACCTTTTGATATAGATCCCAGGGGACATTTTGCACCATAGAGTACTGGGTTTTAATTTTGAGTTTTGATTCTGCACAATAAATGCTCTAAAAAATACATTATATCTTTGCTTTTGTTGTTGTTGTTGTTGTTGTTTTTTTAAATCAATTTAGCTTTGCTAAGGGACTACAAAACCCATTCAGAAACACTTCTATTATAACTTTTACACTTAAATTTATACCGCGATATATACCGTTACCGTGAAGGGATTCGATTTATACCGTGATATAAATTTTAGGTCATACCGCCCAGCCCTACACTTTGTGTTACTGTTGTATGAAAAGTGCCATATAAATAAAGTTGATTTGATTTGATTTGAAGTCTGGTTTTTACAGGAGGGTGGGATTGAAACGCCATCTATACAAATTAGTGGCTTTTTCTGGCATATAAATGGACAGGGTCAAAGGTGAATGATCTGACAGTGTTCTAGATAAGTACTCAGATTCTACCGCTCTGTAAATCAACTGTGCTGACAATAGAAAAAGATCAATCTGAGTAAAGGAGTTGTGGTGACCAGAATAAAAGGAATAATCACGCATTTGTCTCCATACATCTGTTAAGTTTAATTCTTTCATGAAGTCTAAGGTGATTTTGGCTGCTTTGCTTTGTATCAACAATGGTTTCTCCAATTGTCACAGGGGCGTTCTTATTTATTAAGACAGCCACTCCCCTGGATTTAGAGTTAAAGGATGATGATATTACCTGTCCATCCCAGTCCCTCCTCAATTTCTTATGCTCCAGCAGTGTCAGGTGGGTTTCTTGTATAAAGGCAATATCTATTTGCAGTTTTTTTAAAATGTGTTAGGACCCTCTTCCAAAGAGGGTCCTAACAAATTTCACTACTCTATTCATCAACAGCAAATGTTTTTACAAAGATATGACCCCGTTCATGTGATAGATGTGTCCCATACAACAAAGTAGAAAAAACTAAAGCACTGACCATATACAAAACTACGAAGAAACAAAATGGAAAAAGAAAAAGGACGTTCCTCCCCTCCCACCCCCCACCTAAATGCCTACTCTTGAACACTGAACTTTCAGCACCATTTACCCTTTCAAACTGGGATGTGCACTTTGCACCTATCAAACTAAACATGTCACCATCCTGGCTGTCCAGGGCTCTATCTGAAAACAGACTGGTGATTGCGATTATCCGTTTTGAGTGGGAAAAATAAAAAAGGAGAATGCAGTAGCTTTAAAGGCGCTGTATGTAAGAATGTGGCCAAAACGGTTACTGCACTCAAATTCAAAATGCTGCCACAAGTCGTGTCCGCCCCCCCTCCCCTACAGATGTGAGGTTGCTGGACAGCAGCATGCTGGAGACTGATTTGTTTGCCCATGGGCGGCTGCCGTGGCAGGGCCACATCGCTGCGTCCTTGATCTTCGGTTTTCCAGTGGACCGTTCGAGCAAGTCCGGCTTCTCTGCTGCCGGGATACAGCGGAGGAGGAGCCGGCTGCTAATACTATGTACCAGGACACTGCTAACGCTGCTTCCGGGATACAGCTGAGGAGAAGCCGGCTGCTAATGCTATGTACCGAGACACTGCTAATGCTGCTTGCCGTGCTGCTGTAGCTCAGTTGTAACTGTAACTGATGCTGAGACTCTACTGACTGTGTGACGGCGGTGGGTGGCGCAACAGCCCAAAACACAAATTCAAAACATAAACATGATTTGCGGACTGTAAAAATGTTTTTTAAATGTGAATATTCTGGCTGTACTGTTGTTGTCGGTGAGATCAGTATGTTATAAGAACATAATTCCTTAGTCTCTATGACATATTAGGATGATTTTACAACGATTTGCTTTAGATTTCTTACATATAGCTCCTTTAACTCAGTCGGTTTAGTATGCAATCAGTCTCAGTTAAATGGAAATAAATGGGAATCTTAACCTACTGTTGTGACTTAAATTATTCAGAGTGTCTATCAGGACTGACGACAGTATTAAACAGGTGTGTGGTAGTCTTACAAACTGTGGCTAGTTCTCTGGTTTTCGTCCGATCTGTCAGTCGCCTGAGGAATCACGCAGGAACGCCACTTTGAAGAGTCTTCTCTTCCCATCGGGGAGCGTGATCCTCAGTGTTGCGGGATGGAGCAATGCAAACAGGATTTCCCTGGATCGGACTTCTCTTTTGACTTGATCGTTTTCCTTCCTCCGTTTCACTAAGGTGGCGCTCAGGTCGGGAAAAAACATCACTGGTTTACCTTCATAGGTGATGGGACCCTTTTCCCTGGATAGCTGTGAGGCGATGCAAAGGATTCTGTCCCGGTCCTGGGACTTAAACAGGCGAATAAAAACAGGTCTCGGCCTCTGGTCATCAGGTGAATGGGGTGCCAGAGCACGGTGTGCCCGCTCGATTATCAGTGGCTCCGTGAAGTGTCTTGGTCCCAGGGTGGCCGGTAACCAGTTGACAAAAAAGTTGACAGGATCATTCCCCTCACAGCCTTCTCGTAGATTAATAACACGTATATTATTGCCTTGGCTGTAGTTCTCCAGCTGGTCAATTTCATCCCTGAAGAAGTCATTCTCCTTTTTCAGTTTGTTAACGCTCGGGCCGAGGTCCCCCAGTCATATTAGCTTCCTTGTAGTCACACTCAGTTTTTCCGATGGTTGACAAGCTCCGTTCACTCACTTTTTCTTGACCAGGAGGCTTGTTCCTGGATCTCAAGTCCATGCAGCAATTATTCGATCAAGTTATGAGTGGGTTTGGGTGTTTTAAATTATTTTAAAACAGATTTGTTTGGAGAGCCCCTGGACTTGCGTCCACCTAGCTTCGCCACATCACGTGACCCCCCCAATTCCCTTGAATTCTTGAGGGGAGGGGCTGTTTGCTGAAAAACGCTGATTGGTAGAACACACACTTGCAGCGTTCCGCACTTCCATACCAGTGTGGCTGCAAACATTATTTCATTTCCTCCTCCATTACGTCCTCATTATGTCTATGATAGACGTAGGCGTTGGCAAGGTAACGTTAGATACACGGAAGAGGATAGCGAGTGTTGGGGCGTCGGTGGCTTAGTGGTAGAGCAGGCGCCCCATGCACAAGGCTATTGCCGCAGCGGCCCGGGTTCGACTCCAGCCTGTGGCCCTTTGCTGCATGTAGGCTAAATGCCCCAAAAATATCTTTAAAATATCTACCAAAAAAAAAAAAAAAAAAAAAGTCCAATAAAGTTAACATAAAAATTATGGCGAAAAGGTAGTTTCTTGCAACCCTAGAATTAAGATAAAAATATTCACAAATGAAAAAACATTTCTGGTTGCTGATAAGTAGTGTTTAACTTTTGATTTAACACTAAAAATTAAAACCCTGCAGCGCAAGCAGACAGATGCGCGACTCAGTGCAGCATGTGTCACTGACACCAGACTCAGAGCGCAGCGGACCGGTGGAAAATGTCACCATCAGCATATTATTTTACATCAATAAAATCTATTTTATCATTATTTTGAGTCACATTGTTGAAAGAATTTAGTCATCTGTGTTCAAGCGGGATAATAGGTCTCCATTCATTGCACGTCAGGCTTTCTACTTCCTTGTCGGAGAGGTTTTCTTTTTTAATTACATGATAGCTATTCTCCCTTAACTCACCAGTAAAGAATACCTTTGTCCATTTCAAATAACCCGTGGCAATAATAATACCGTATATTTCTAAATAGTGGGGTTTGACCCCATTTTGCGTATTAAACGCTGGTCCGATTAAAGGGAAATTTCGGTTTATTTCAACCTGTCTCCTATCGTCCTAAATTTGTTTCAAGTGACTAGTGACATAAAAATAATAGTTAGCATATTAGCCGTTAGCCTAGATACTGCCGGGGCAAGGGGCGGAAATCCCGGGGGGGACAGGGGGGACATGACTCCCCCTTCAATAAAGCTGTACCCCCCTAGAATAATTTGAGACAATTAATAATTTTTGAACAATGCAGTAGTATTTATTAAAAGCACAATGTAAGCGGTGCTCATTTATAAAAGTGCAATAATGTGCTATTTAAATCTTAAAAGATTTAGTCCCCCCCTCCCATTCCTAGTAGTGGTATATCCCACACTCTTTCCAACGGGCAGGGCTAGAAGCCGTTAGTACTTGGCAGCAGTTGCAGCGTGTGGCTGGACCCCGCTGCCCACATCGCGCGATGTTCACTCACACAGATACAGTTTAACTTACACAAGTTACAACACATCCCATTTACTGTTACAACAAGCCCCAGGCCCAGGCTGATAATATAAACTGTCTGCAACATTTCTCCTGCATTGTTCAAAAGCCAGAGTTTAGTGATAGTCAGAGAGGACAGGAGAGAAAGAAGAGGGAGAGGACAGGATAAGAGCAGTCAGTGACGGAGCGGCTCGTAGTTAATATCTGTAGGCGGTCACCTGTCAGTGAGACAAACATGACAGACGTGCAATTTAACTGACGAGGAGCGGCCATTACACGCGATTATTACGCACGGTTTTGAGGTGCGCAGTGGCAGATCTGACAGCACGCTGTTTATAAACCATTCACCAGTTTAATTGCAGAAAAAGTTTATCTCACTGCCGGTAAAAAAAACGAAAAAAACAAACAAAACGGTTTGCTCCTGCAGCCAGCAACAGACGAAGGATCCATTCCACACACCTGAGCCAGATGAAAAAGAGGGAGACAAGGAGAGAGATCGAGTTTCGGTCTTTGATGAATGAAGCCTTATTGTTTTGCTGCTATTAAACAATGAGAGACATGTTTTCTCCGTTTACTTAATAGCATAAATATTCACACTACTGCACACGGGGAGACAGAGACCTGCTCTGCTCCAGACACACTCAGCACCTTGAACAGCACGACGCACCTGACTGTTGTCGTTGTGTACATGTTAATTTGATTTCAATCATTTTGTTTTAAATCACAATATTTCGGCCGTGCTTTGGAAAGCAGAGCTAAATGGTAAATAAACATGGCACCACACCGGTAAGGTAAGACAACACATTCACATGTCATACTCTATACGTTCTCTGACATTTATCCTAACGATACGAGGTGGTCTTTGTAGAAAAAAAGCTTGTTTAGTGGACTAACTTTGCACTTGAAGTATGCCCTTTCACTCACGTTTTAACAGGTCTGACGCTACTATGCGCCCCGGCTGTATCTAGGCTAAAGGCTAACATGCTAACTATTATTTTTATGTCACTAGTCACTTGAAACAAATTTAGGACGATAGAAGACAGGTTAAAATAAACCGAAATTTCCCTTTAAACGCCCGGGCAATTATTTCCTCATTCGTTGCCTCATGGCTGCCCCTCCTTGAGGGACTGTTTGCGCTTTTACGCACGGGTCCGTGGTGAAGTGGTGCACATGACTCGTTCTACGGACGGACGGACAGACAGCCACATATCTAAAACAGGTAATACTGGCTACATCTTTCCCACATCAAATATCTGTGATCGCCTTGACCCGCGTGCGTAAAAGCGCACACAATTCCGTGTCCTCTCACTGCGGATGCTGTGATTTGATGGCCTGGTACTCATTGTAGCCCACTCTTGTAAGACCCAATAATAATAATAATAATAATAATAATAATAATAATAATAATAATAATAATAATAATAAGGGGACGTATGTGAGTAATTCAGGCTGACATTACCTGTTTTTCAGCGAACTCTTCTGAAGAGAGCCTGAATTACTCACGTACGTCCCCGGTGAAAATCGCTGACATGCATGGGGAATACAGCTTCTACAAGCTCGCCATAGCTTAATGTCAGGACTCAGGGACCAGAATTCGGGATGGCGGACCGTCGGAATGGCGATATTTCGGTGTGGCGGCCTGTAACTGTTGGTTAAATGGCCTGTTCGGTTGGTATTCGGACAGCTGGGGCATTACTGGTATAATGCAATAGCACCACCCAGCGGTGAAACCCATGTACACGAAAAAATGACCCACTCTAAACGTTTAGAGATTTTTGTACACAAACTCAATATATCCCTACATTATACAGTATTTTTGCACTAAAAAAAACATACTGGACAGGAACTGTAACCAAATAACGGCCTGGTGCAGGTCGGTGAAAAAAAAAAAAAAAGCCTTGAGCAAATAGCCGCCTGGTTCTTTTAAACACGTGGGGTCAAAATCGATTTTTGTGAAATTAGTTAGCAGCTACATCAGTCGTAGGCCTCCACGTGGGGAAGACAGACAGGACAGGAGAAAACTCCAACCAATCATTGCTAAGGTCCGAATGCAATGATTGGTTGGACTTACATTTTAGTGTGCCATCAGCTTATTAATAGCATTCTAACCTAAACAAAGAGAAGTGTAAAATTTCCAGAAAGGTAAGTGTTGCTTTAAACCTTAGCAAGTAAGAAGCCAATAATTTATTTCATTAATAACAAGGGCTTGGTGATGTCTCAGATCCGACCATTTCTTTTATAGATGGCTCGCCACTTGATCAAGTCACCTCCTTTAAATATTTTGGCCTCTGGATTGACCCATTGCTTTCTTTTATGAAAGTGGCTCAGAGGTAGAGTGGGTCGTCCACCAATCGAAAGATCAGCGGTTCGATCCCAGGCTCCTCCAGGCTGCATGTCGAAGTATCCTTGAGCAAGATACTGAACCCCAAATTGCTCCCGATGGCTGTTCCATCGGTGTGTGAGTGTGTTAAAACTGAGTAGCAGGTGGCACCTTGTATGGTAGCCTCAGCCACCAGTGTATAAATGTGTGTGTGAATAGGTGAATGTGAGTCATAGTGTAAAAAGCGCTTTGAGTGGTCACTAGATGACTAGAAAGGCGCTATACAAATGCAGGTCCATTTACCATTTTAAATGTCACACAGAATCCATCACAAACAAACTAAGTCGAAACTAGCCATACTCGACCGTTCCATAAACTATTTTACCCTTCAGATCAGAAAATGAATTGTTACTCAGTTATTACTACCTATTCTGGACTATGCTGACATTGTTTATCAGAACACTTTTGAAACACATCTTTAACCCCTCAATGCAACAAATTTAGGACGATAGGAGACAGGTTGAAATAAACCTAAATTTCCCTTTAAGTCAGAGAAAACTGTATTTCCATTTGCAGTATTATATTTGGCAGTATGGCTCTGTTCTCTGGGCCCTCTCTGCCTTTCCTTGGGCTACGCAGAAAGCCTCTTCCACTCGCCTATATGGAAAGCATAACATGGAGAGAGCACACCTCTCCACCCTTATCCGTGCCCATATGGAAAGCCAAAGGCGGAGAGAGCAAACCTCTACACCCTTCCACACGCCTGCGTGGAAAGCCTTTAGGCAGAGAGGGCACACCCCTCTGGCCTCCATGTGCAAAAATGAGGAAAGCCTGAGGCAGAGAGGGCAAACAGAGAGCAGCAGCAAATATACATCCCCCCGGGAACAGAACAGAGCCAGCATCAATGACAAACAGAAATGACATTGAAAGTCAGACACAGCATGAATAGGAGGAGCTGGGGTGGCAGCAACAGTAGGCAGGCCGGAGCAGTTTAAATAGGGTGCTCTGAATGAAATGTGCCAGTTGGTTGCATAGAAAACATCATGTGATCAATCAGCTGCTCCATCAGTTGATTGGGCTGCTTGAGATCAGCTAATGTAGTTGGGATGTGAGCTGAGCTTAACAATGTGTCCTGCCCGAACTAATGCAATGCTCAATTTTTGGCACATTGCATTTGACCTACTATGTACTGGGACATACTAAATCTTTTTCTGGCATACTATATAGTATGATAGCATGGGGATTAGAACGCTCAGTATGTGTAAGCTAGCAGTTAAGGCCAGTGTTTAAACCTGCAATAACATAATGTTACTAAAGATGCAGCCTCCTCGTTCATTTTAAGACCACTGGGGTCTTCTGTCAAATAAGTTTCACTCGGGTCAAATTTAGCCACAATAATGTTACCTGGCAAAACAGCATGTTGGCCAGAGAAATGTCAATGGTCACATTCATGCTGGTGGAATACTTTGTAAAATAATGGGCAAAATTACACAGGTTAGCTCAGTGGAAAATTCCACTCAGACTGTCAGGCAACTGTATTGTGTTTTTGGCGTCTGATAAACCTTTAAACGCACGAATGTATCACTGACACTGGGCTTCCTGTATAATATGCTATCCTCGCAAAGGGTAGCATCGCACCCTGCCTGCGTTTTTTTAATGCACTGCAATGTTGAGTTTCCATCCAACTGCAGCAGAGGGATAACCGCCCCCTCCCCCAGCTTGAACAATGGTAGCAGTGGGAACCACACAGCCTGGACATACCTGCACAACGTACTAACTCAGCTAACTGTTGAGCGAAAAAACAGTATGCAGCATGTTGCGACTGAAAAGCCAATCATTCACAGTGTCCTTAAGGTTACCTGTACTGGGCGGCAGCGCCATGGGTAAATCCAAAGTAATTGCCGGTAGCCATTTTGGCATCTTCACCAAGCCGGCTGGGCACTGCGGAGGACAGACATACAGGATAACGCTAAGCTAACAGTTAGCAGCAGGTTCAAATGAGCGCTCGAAGGACTATCCATTAACATCACTATCTCAGCACTGCTTCTACATTTATCACGTTACTTCAATTTTTCAAGCTATCCATGTTTTTAACGATACTCACCATAGGTGAAGGACACTACTGGACATATGGGAATCATTGGTTTAGTATAAATTTTGCAGACGGCCGAGGAGTAGACCAGCCTATTTATATGACATGTCGTACCCGGAAATGCCGTCCTTGCGCCTGCGCGGATGAAAACGGGTGTGGAGGAGAGTTGTGCATCCCATTCAGGGAACGCGCACGGTTGCTGCTTCAGCAGCGCGTGCACGCACAGAGACACAGCAATTTTATCCATATCAGTTTATTTTGTTGGTTTTGAATTTTAATCAGAGATTATGCTCTGATAATAATAACAGTAATAATAATAATAATAATAATAATACATTTTATTTGTAAGCGCTTTTAACAAATGCTCAAAGACGCTTTACAGTTTTTTAAAAAAAACATAAAATAGAGCTAAGTCAGAATAAAAAAAACAGCAATAAAACAGTACTATAAAACACAAAAACTTATACATTAAAAGCTGATTTTAAAAGGTGAGTTTTGAGCATGGTCTTGTATGTTGGGAGGTGTGAGCAGATGGGTTTGGGGAGTGAGTTCCAGAGGGATGGGGCAGCGATGGAGAAGGCCCTGCCCCCCCAGGTTCGGTGCTTGGTCTGTGTAGGTAGTGAGAGGAGATTTCCTTCGGATGAGCGGAGGTCGCGGGAGGGGGTGTGGTGGCGGAGTAGGTGTGTGAGGTGGGGGGGGGGGGGGGCCTTGTTGTTGAGTGCTTTGTGTGTGAGGAGGAGGATTTTGAACTGTATGCGATGTGTGATGGGGAGCCAGTGTAGGTTTTGGAGGACGGGGGTGACGTGGTCTCGGGAGCGGGTGTGGGTGAGCAGGCGGGCAGCGGAGTTCTGGATGTATTTAAGTTTATTGAGGAGTTTGAATGATGAGCCATAGAGGATGCTGATGAAGATCTAACAGACTAAAAGCTCAACAATAAAGTGAAACACTGCATTGATGTAAGTGTGCAGAAATCTTTTCTACCAGTGTGGACTTATTGATGTTTCCAGCATCTTGCCAAGACCAGTCTGGGTGGAGGGGTTGTTGTCCTGCATTATCTACATTGGGCCTCATTCACTAATATGTGCGTGGAAATGTTCTTACTTTGCGCACAAAATAAGTGCATACGCAAAATCACCATGGGATTCATGACACCTGCGCACGGGACAATTTTGTTCTCACCACCTTGCGTATGTGTGTGAATCAGAATCATTCTAAATTGACAGGCGCGTGCTCGCAATTTGTGATTAGCATATTACCACGCCCCCATTTCTCCATATAAGGAAACCGCTTGCCTAGAGTTGATTCATGAATGAAGGAAGCGGTTACGCGAGCAGAGAAGTAGTAAATTTCACAGTTTGTTAGAAGCGATGGCGCCGGGTCTTACAGGAATACCATGGGTCATTGCAAGATTGTGGAGGACACAGCATGCCAGGATGATCATGCACACCTTCTGAGGAGAATAAAGTAGTTTGCCACCGGTTGTATCCGATCCAAACACATCCAACGGCCCTTAAGCACGCCAGAAGTGCGCTCTACGGCGCGTGTGTGGGCGTGTATGTTATTATAGCGCACCTCTTGAGGGGTTTCAGGGTTTGCGTATGGTGTCATCAGCCATGTTTTAAGGCCATATCCCCGGTCACCTAAACAATATAACATTTTAGCATTAACGGAATAGAGACTTACTAAAAATACTAACTAAAAACAATTGAAATAAAAGACCAGAACAAAAGATGCTCACCAACAAGCCATCCACTTCTCACAGCCCCTGCCTCCAAACGCATTCCCACTATACTGTTTTGCAAAATAAATGAGTCGTGGGTGCCTCCTGGCCAGCGGGCCACAGCGTTAAGGATATGGCAGTCGGCATTACAGATCATCTGCACTAATGGAGTGATATTTTTTTCTGTTCATGTTGTTAATATTTTAATTGTCACAATGATGAGGGTGAAAGTGTGTCAATTTCATGGTTATTTAATACATTTGGCCAATATATTAGTAAATTAATGATTTAAAAAATGTTAATTAAATCTCTTTTTAATGAATGTGGTTTTATAGACTGCATGTACGTAAAAGGTATGTGTTTGCATTTGCTAAGTCAGTTCGGCCTTCCTCATTTGTGCGTACGCATGGTCTGAGGCAGTTCTAAATTTGTTCGCAGAGTAAGAACAAATTCGGGTAAGAAAATATTGATGAATCCCGGATTTGTGCGTCAAACGATCATACGCACAGTTTAAGCACAGATTTGTGCGTATGCACTGTTTGTGAATGAGGCCCATTGTTTTTACATTTAAAAATAAGATCAAATAGGGACAAAAACATGATAACACTTCCACATTGATAAATCAATCTGAGTCCCAAAGATGAAATTGAATGAGTACAAAATTAAACTGTCCAAACATTTATATTAATGTTTGGGAACATTACATTTTGAACAATGAAAGGAGTTTAGATACTGGCTTTGAACAGAAGTAAAACATTTTAAATTTCGGACAATTATTAAAAGAACAATCAGAAAATCGGTTGGACAGACCCGTGGAGGATCTCATACAAGACTCAGCCTCCTCATCAGGTCAACTTATGACATGCTTCCCTGTCCTTGGAACTTCCTCAGGTTGTTCTGGAGCAAGAAATGCAGGTTGTTCTGCAGCACTCTTAACCCATGCCTCCAGCACATTTTGCCAGGCTGCAGACTGCACTTTATTTGTTTATTATTTATTTCAGTATCACCATTAAAAATATGCAGGTGTGCCTCTAGTCTTTCTGCTGTCCTGAAAATAGAAATATAACACAAGCATTTGATTAGAAAGTAGCCTACAGACAACTTAAAGGCCCAGACACACCAAGCCAATGTTGGAGAACTATGACAGCCCCCTGCTGTCTCCCCTCATGTCGCCATGTTTTGGCCCAAAAGTTGCACACGAACACACCAAACCGACAGCCAACAAGCTTGTATGTTCTGTGCCTGGGTGAGAGGAAATACCCCTCTGTACCAGCAGACGGTGGTCATCTGTTACCTCATTTAAAAAATGAAGCCCCAAGAACATCTGACGCTAGTTAGCCAGTTAGCATATTAACAACACGATCCAATGCTGAAAGAACAGAGCATATTTATCATGCACCAGTGAACCATGACACGAAAAAAATCAGGTCATTTTGACCTCAATGTAAAATAACTAAAATAAACCCACAGTCCAACCTATTTTTAATTCTGTCTTTCAAAACAAAAGAACAAAAGACCTTGGTCTCAGTGAACAATAAATGGTGAATAACTGTAATACAAATTTCAAATTTCCAGTTCAAACAGTAACATAAATGAACGCTGTTGCCATAGAATTCATGAACACTGCACACTAGAGGCAGTTATAGCACACAATTTGGTTCATGCTGTGCCCAGGGCATACTGGCATGTGACAAGAGGAGCAAACATTTGCTGCCTTCCTGTCTGTACTTGTGGAGCAGAGGCAGCACCTTTTCCGAATAGATTATCCAACTGAATGTTGGACGTCCATAGCAGAAGTTGGAGTTTTCCTCACTCCCATGATGGCCATTGCTGCGCGGATTGGGGTGTGGCTGCATCTGTAGCCAATATGCAGTATTCTCCACTTGAGCTTCAGGTGCATTTTTAGTGTCACTGTATTCAGAAGCCTTGAATCATCACTCTCTTCAGAACTCTCCTCATTTAGAATTTGTCTCAAAACTTCAGCAGCAGTAAATCTGGCTAATCTTGATTTGCTTGCCATTGTTGTCTAAAAAACAAACACGGATGTCTAGATGTATTCTAGATTTAATACAGCCAAACTTCCTGGAGCTCTGAGAAACAGAGCAAATCTCAAATCCTTCTTGCATACCCCCAACCCCCCCTCTGCACCTGCAAAAATGTATATGGTAAATGGACCTGCATTTGTATAGCGCCTTTCTAGTCATCCAACCACTCAAAGTTTACACTATGAGTCAGAAGCCCCTTTTACACTGCCAGAT
Source organism: Epinephelus lanceolatus (assembly GCF_041903045.1). NCBI lineage: Eukaryota > Metazoa > Chordata > Actinopteri > Perciformes > Serranidae > Epinephelus > Epinephelus lanceolatus. The sequence continues at coordinate 46,566,700 of NC_135742.1, forward strand.
TTTCCGCAAATGTTGGGCCGTTTTGCCGGCAAGCTGCGAGTGTTTAGACACACAGAGCCGGATTGGCGAGTTGATCCAAGGTGCCCAATTTTCCGCCTCGTAGGGTAGTCATATTGTCGGAACCCTTTTAGTTTAATAAAACTTTGATTTTGAACTTTGATTCCCGAGTTGTGCATTTGGGTTCAGGTCCTTTGTTTGGTTGTGACATAGGTGCTTTATTCAATCATTCCAATTTTCTGACTTTGTCAGTCATGTTGTTCCTAATGACTTCATATCGTTTTGTGTTTCTGTTGTAATTTGTGCTTTTTAAAAACACAAATATATTGGGGACCCCGGGGACCCCAGTCAAAAGCCCTCATTTTCGCCTGTGCAGTTTTAATAGTTTTAATAACTGAGTTCATGTTTGCCATGGGTCCTTATTTAAAGTATTACGCACTATCGGGGGGGTTAGGATACTAACTCCCCCATTTTGGAGGAGACAGCAATGAAGACAGGAGACCCAAATTTCCTCATGTGCTCTCCTGAAGACTGTAAATCTTGCTCTTCCTAAGGTAAGATGATGTTCAAGATCAGAAATACAATGCATAAATTCATAATAAAGTGTTTCATGACTATCAGTTTAATTATTTATGTTCTATTATTCAAGATAAGACTATAGAATAGTGTCTCATGACTCATACATGTGATTGATATACAGTTAGAGCATGATCAGGACATGGTCAGAGTGTGGGGGAAAAAGCAAATGTGGGGGCGGCTGTGGCTCAGAGTTAGAGCAGGTCGTCCACCAATCAGAAGATCAGTGGTTCCATCCCTGGCTCCTCCAGTCTGCATGTCGAAGTATCCTTGAGCAAGATACTGAACACCAAATTGCTCCCGATGATGCTTCCATCGGTGTGTGAGTGTGTTAAAAAAAACAAAAACAAACTGAGTAGCATTTGGCACCTCGTACGGTAGCCTCGGCCACCAGTATATGTGTGAATGGGTGAATGTAGCCCTTTTTAGATAGGAATTGTGCAAATTTGCAGGAAAGCCCAATCAATCTTTTTTCAGCATTAGCAGTATAATAACAAAATCGGAGTGCGGCAAAATGCCGCCCACCTACTTTTGTTTATACAGAATGCGCCTTTTTCGGGGCAATGGGGGGCGTGAGCAATTAACAAAACACGTAGCTCAGCGTGTGACGTAACCAGTGATGTAGGAAGAAAGCCGCGGCGAGTCAGTCCTTCGGCAATTCTCTTGTAAGTTGGCCCGTTCCTCACCGTTCCTGTCATCTGACGGTTAATGGCCTCTGTAAAGTACTAGCTGCTCACTAATTCCTGCTATCAGCTGTTTCCTGTTTATCCACTGCCAGTGGCTCACACGTGCAGTGTCATCAACAGCTCCTTGCAGTATTCTTTTGCCACTGAGAAGATGGGGGGCGACAAATCCCAGGGGATCGTATATAGATGCAACAGTGGATAATATTCCACGTCGTGTGGAAGGTTGGTCTTTCAGTGTGATGCTAAAAGTGAAGCAATCTCTTTCTATGCTCCAGTAGATACCTAGTGCTCTCTCTTTTGGTGTCTCACTGAGAGCAAGTTCCTTTGTTTTGATGTCTGTTGCATGCTCTGATGCCGGTATACTGTTTAAAACATCACTGTTGTTTGATACAAACTTATGTAGCCGGAGACCGCACTTAGCACATAGCCCACAAGCCTCTTGTGCCAGCTGTATGGCTCTTTCCACTGTCTCTGCGCTTGTGACTCCATCATCCACATAGAAGTCCCTGGCAACGAACTGGGCACCTAGTGGACATGCAAGGCTGTTCTCTTTAGCCAGGTGTTTTAACCCATAGTTTGCACATCCTGGGGAAGAAACTGCACCAAAGAGGTGTACTGTCATCCTGTACTCTTGTCGTTGTGTGCTTAAGTCTCCATTTTTCCACCATAAGAAGCGGAGGAAGTTATGATCTCTCTGTTGGACTTTAAACTGATGGAACATTTTTTCTATATCACATGTTAAGGCTATTTGATGCTGCCAAAAGCATACAAGGACACCTGTCAGATTGTTTGTCATATCTGGTCCAGACAGAAGGTGCTCATTAAGGCTGGTTCCTTTAAGCTTGGCTGAGCATTCAAAGACAACACGTAAATTTTCTGGTTTCTTTGGGTGATAAATGCCATGGTGTGGTATATACCATTTCTCACCAGGAAGTCCGTCATCCTGAGCTTCCTCCACATCACCTCTTTCGATGATGTCATTCATGTACTTAACATAATCTTCCTTGTATTTCTTATTGTAGCAGTATGAGCGTTTTGTATTGTTTTTCCCCTCATTCTTTTATTTTTGTTTACATTTGTTACCATGGTTTCCGTTTCTCATTTCCGCCAATCAGTGAGATGTACCGGTACAAAAGCGGTAGTCTGCCCATCGGTTCTTCCTCTGTGCTCCCGTCGTTACCCGTGTCACTTCCGGGTCAGAGGTTGTGTGCCGACAGGTATGGCCGCACGCTACTTCACCTCATTGGTTGTTTCGTTTGGTCAGTGTGCTGAATGTATTTGTTGTGTTGTAGGGCGACTGTTTGTGTGGTGCTCCGTGCTCCCTGTGTGTGCTGCTTTGGTTGTTTGGCAGTGGTAAGTGTCATCTCTCTGTACGTTATGGTTGGTGCTACTAGGTGGCTAATATTAGTGTGGTCACAGGTAAATGCTGGAAGCTGCCTGGAGTCCTCTCTCCCTCCCTCCTCTCCTGAGTGTGTGAGAGTCTGTTGCTGCTAAAACGGTATGTATACAGTAGCATGCTACCACATCATTTTTAGTGTATTTAGCAAATGCTAATGATTCTTTTCCTCAATCAGGTGTTATTGTAGCCACCTTACTGGAATTGCTGCTGCTTTGTTTTCACTGCCATTTGTATCTGCTGCTGCTTGCCTTCATGGTGCTCCCCTGCAGCCGTCAGAAGCTTCGCAGCGTCACTTCCATCAAAATATACGCTGGGTGTCCTGTCTGCACGTCCTGTGCAGGACGATTGTTCGGCCGCACGCTGCGGGCCAGGCACGATTTCTTTTACCTGGGACTGGTCCCCCTTATATAGAGTGAATGAGTGTGTGAACGCGTGATTGAGTGTGTGAAAGTTTGGGTTCTTTCTTATTACTTTGTGGAATAACGTCTATGAGTTCAGTCGTATATTTTGTTTGGGTTGAACCTGGATTTATTTGTTTATGTAATATTATTTGTTAATTCAGTTAATTGAGATTTGTTTTGTAAATTAGGTAATTGTTTGAGTTTTGTTTTCTTGAGCTTTCTTTTCTTTTGGTATAATGGGGCAGTTATTAGTTGATATATTGTTTGTTTAAGCCTTAGACCTGCCCATTACTTATAGTTTTGTTAGACTCCCCCCACTAATTTGTTTTATCTTCCCCCTTTTCAGTTGCTGAAGGCCGGTGGTGGTGGTGTCCCCTGGGAGTGGGCTTTTCTTCACTGAGAGTGTGTATCTGCCACGTTCACCGGGCATACGTGGCAGACACACACTCTCAGTGAAGAAAAGCCCACTTATACGTGGCATACGTGGGCTTTTCTTCACTGAGAGTGTGTGTCTGCCACGTATGCCTGGTGATTTAAGTTTGTTTCTTTTTTTTTTTTTTGGTGGATCCCCCTCTGCACTAGCCCTCGTCCATCCACCGTGGCCTCAGCCCTGATTAGGTTTGTTCCCCTTTTTTTGGTGAGAATGAGTTTAATTGGTTATCTTTTTTTAGAACAAAAATGATAATTTAATAAAAACTGCATTTTAAACGTTGAACCGCGTCTCATGCCCTCTGAGTAACCACAAACCTGTGTGCCTTGTGTCCAATAGAGTAAGTCCCTGGGTGAAATTCCCAGAGTGGCATTGTCGAGTTTTCCTTTTTTGGTAATATTAATTGTATAGCCTACCCGTTTGACCTCCTCCTCCTTGCCACATTATCTCTGGAGAATTTCCTCTTGAGGTGGCTGAGTCGGACCTCTGCGAGCTGTCGATTGTCAGGCATGTGTGGCCTTTCCTTAAAGGGCAACGGCATTTCATAATGTCTTTGTTCATTTTTTTTATGCCCTCCTTAAGTTTGTAAAAGAAGATGAGATCCTCCTGAGACACAGTTTTATCGTTTCCACTGACATCTCTGAAGTCACTTTCTAGTGCACGAATTGCATCCATGGGAGTTACTGGGGGGATCTCTTTTACAACAACACGATGACAGAGGCTGTTCATCATACCTGTTACAAGGCAAGGTGCCACACTGCCAACGATGCTCCATCCAAGATCTGTTTGAACAGCATAAGGCTCATCATCTTTGCCTGGTATCACTTGTCTAGGTGCTAATGCTCTGGGACAGTTATAACCTATCAAGAGACCTACTTCACAATTGATTGGTGATAGGTGGCTCCAGCATTTGGCTGTTTCACAGGTTGGTATGTGCTCACGATTTACAGGTATCCAGTCTTTTGTGTATGCAGGAGGGAGAGGGATGCGTGTTGCAGAGCTGTAACCCCTCACACGGACACCGGACACTTTTCTGCTGTTTACCACTGCGTTCTCTCCCATCATGGTGGTTAGTTTAATTTCACTGGACAAATGTCCACTTGCAGTTCATGACTCACCTCTTGATCGATGAAGGCTGTGTCACTTTGAGTGTCTAATAATGCATAGACAAGTTTTTCTTTGTAGGGGTTCACAGCAGATGACACCCATACTGGAACAATCATTGATGTATTAGGAGATTGTCCGTCCTTGGCGACATTAAGTGACATGGCAGCTGTAGTCTCATGTACTCTCAGATGTGTCATTTTGTGTTGTATTTTCCATACTCACATGCCTTTCTCTTTTAACGTCTAGGATGTAGTTGTCATCGTGAAGGCAGGTTGGGTGCCTTCTTGTGCAAGTGTCACAGATGAGGCGGTGTCGACAAACTTTTACACTGTGACCTTGTTTCAAACAGCCATAACACAGTTTGTTGCCCTTAACCCTATGGGCCCTAGGCCTTTTTGGGGTATTTTTACTGTCTTTACTTTTAAGCTCATATCACAGTTGTTGGGATTCACAGGACCACAGATGATTTATCATTTGGTAAAATCATCACTGATTTCAAGGCTTTTTCCTCTGCATGCTCTTTGTCTTCAAACAAAGAGAGCTAAGTGGCACCCATCTCCACGGGAGGTCTCACCTCACACCTCAGTGAGACTCAAGTCCCAAAACTTGATTGGACAAGACCTTTTACAGTGACATGTGACTCTGTGATGTCACAGGCATCGGTACAAGGTCTGTTCCCTCCAGGCTTTCTTTCTCTTCTTGCTCCAGCTGCTGTAGCAGCTGCACCCCTCTTTCCAGCTGGGCCTGGGACAGCAGAGACCCAAACCCCTGCTCCATAGCCCAAACCACTAAAGGGAGGACAACTGATCACAGACTCTCTGACCTGAAACACAAGGTTTGCAACTAGCTTTCCAGCAACAAGGAACTAAGTGAGTTAGCACCCAGCATCTAACTCTGCAAGGACCCCGAGCGACTGGCTTCCTCGGATCAGAACCTTTGGAACAAAGGACACAACAAAGACTGCAGCTGAAACCACACCTTCCCAGCCTTCTTCTGCCGGCTAACAAAGCAGCACACCACCAAGTGACTCTTTCTTCCATCCATTCAAGGATCGGTAATGTAACAACTGGGCATAGCTTATCACAGCTTTACAGGCTAAGCAAGACTATTTAATTTGTTGTATGTGCTTTGATGCTGTTTACTGAGTTATTGTTGTGATAGATTGCAGTTAGGTCATCGATTAGTTGGCTTCGCCAAAGCTAAGTGTTTAGTTTGCTAATACTGTTCACAAACAGATTCTTGCACACAACTAAACAATCTCTGCACTAATCCAGACCGTTTGCGACACATATCACATTCACATAGACTCATTAACAAATAGGCTTTTAACAGAGCTACACCCAAACAGGCATCTCCAAGTTCCCGCTTCTTTTCCTTTGTCTTTGTCCTGACCACACGGTCAGACAAATACCTCCCCCTGAAGCCAGCCTTGATTCGGCCATTTTGGTAGTTCTCTGTTGTCAGCCATTTTGTTTTGTAGGCCAAACGGCTACTTGATCACCACACCCGCCTGTCTTTCTTTCTCTTCTTTCTCTCTCACACACACACACAACACACATATACACACCAAGCGTGTATATAGTTAGAATTTGTGTGTTTTGGTTTGCTTTGCTAATTTGTGAATAAATATAATTCTTTGGAATCATACCTGCTGTCTGTTTAATGTTGCACAAGGGTGAATGAATAGTCAACCTCTGCTGCGTCAAGAACTCCAAAATCCTTCAGGCATTACCGTTAAATTTGGTTGTTGTCATTAATTTAATTATTAATCAAACTCCAAATTAATAGTTTAGCCTATTTTATGAGACTGATATCTTTAACTGGCTATCATTTTTCCCTTTACAGGAATGGTGCCCCACGAGGTGATTTAATGTTAATTAAGTCACATTATTTAACATAATTAATTATTAATAATAATTATTAATTATTTCCGATAGCCAATTTAACCCCAACATATTTGGTGCCTCCGTGTGAAGCCTAAGGTGTTGATCCCAACATATTTGGTGCCACCGTGTGAGGTAAATATATGTTGATTCCCAACACAGTCATTCTATAGGCTACATACACATGTTATATCTTGTTGTTTTCAGGACAATCTGGGCTAACCAGATCTGCCATCATAACATGTCCTTCTATGTGCCTGTATTTTATATTAATTTTTATATCAATGAAAAAAACAAATCGTATGACTAAATTCTTATATTTTGACATGTATCTCACCATAGCAAGTTGGAAAATGACATATTCTGCCATATCTGAAGAGGAGAGACTCTCTGGAATCTGGCAATATAAGAACCATGATGGTGGGACATTCTGTCACTTCACAGTTGTCCAAAACATGTGGTTTGTGCCAGGCGGACATGATTGCCAGTATTTTTTCATTATTGCAAGAAATTCCATTGAATCATTCACAAGTCAAAAATGTGTTTTATCTGAAAGAAACATGCAATATTTACATCTAAGATAACAGAAAAATAGTCAACCAAGTGCAATGATGTCCTCCAAGATAATATTTGTTTTTCAGTTTCAGTTATATATTGGGGGGACATTTTGGGCATTGGTGGGGGGGGCACGTGTCCCCCTCAATGTATATGGTGACTACTGCCCTGTCAGGCATGCATAATTAGGCTACAGTTGTCTGGGTGCGCAAAGGTGAAGTGTGCTGGTTTTGTCATACAAAGTTTGATGGAGTGTCAACTGGACAATATGGAGATATTTGCATCTTGAAAGCCGGACTACAAATGTGGATAGACAGGGAGAAACACACGCAAGCCTAAGACATGGTAAGATACAATATTCCTCACTATATGAAGTGATTGATAACAAGATCTGTATAATGGGTTGTAAAGAAATTCGTCAGGTTTTTATTTTGTAGACACTTGATCTGTATTTATAGCATGATGGGATGACAGCACAATGATATGTGTGGTATCACTGGAAAGCTCTGCTCCTGCGCTTTCATGTGATATGTGTGGCATTTCTGTGCGACCCTGCATTTGCGAGTAATCCATCCAAGAGTAATGTGTGCAAAGCTGTATGAAAGCTCTGTTATACATAATTTTAGTGTAACTTTATAATTTTCGCTGTGAAAACATTGGACTACCGACAAGTGCTTGGTCTTCTCAGAAAGCTACAATCCCACTGTTTCACGTGATATGCGTGGCTTCTCCCTATGACGAAGGGTTGCGGAGAAAATCCATAGAGAAGAACAGGTGTGAATTTGGACGCACTACGCGTCGTTCGGACCCATAGGGTTAACATATGTCCTTCTATCCTCCAGTGACCTTTTCATGAGGTTTGGACATTTGTGAAGCTGATGTGTGTTTTGGCACAACATGCATGGAGATCCCACATTTGCCCTGATTAGTATTTGCTTGTCACATTGTACAGCTGTTTCTATGCTGAAGACACTTGCCTTGTTCCTTCTGATGTCCTTAAGATTCCTTTTGTTACTGCATGACTCCAAAGAATGAAGAGTGTGGATGGAGGTGACTGGGTTGCAGGCAACTTCTGCTTCCAGCAACAGAAATGCAGCAAAATCCTTGAAACTTGGAAAGTCTTTCCCTTCCATCAGTGCCTTTACTTGCAGGTTCCATCTGGCAGCTGCCCACTCCGGCAGTTTCTGTGTTAGTCTTTGATTTTCCTCACAATCTTTTAATATCTCCAGGCCCTTTACGTGAGGCACAGCTAGCAGGCAAGCATTTATGAAGTCTGCAAAGCTCCTTAGTCCTTCTGCATCCTTAGACTGTATTTTTGGCCAGTTTGATAGCTTCTCTCTGAAAGCTCTTTGAATCACAAATTTCTGAAGAAGGGGCCTTCTATGCATTTGCGAGCTGGACCACTAATATACTTCTTCATATAATACAGTTTGTCGGCAGCAGAAATGCCCTTTTGGTCTATCAGTGACATATAGGAGGATTTCCATTCAATAAAATGGATTGGCTCACCACTGAACACTGTTGGCTCTGGCATGGGAAGTCTGTTCATTGTTATACTGTCCTGAACGGCTTGTGCTAGACCAGCGGGCGCAGACAACATAGCTGTGTCAGATTGGTGGGGTGCAGGGGGCTGGGATACAGAATTTGGGCTCACCTGCTCGCTCCTAACAGATTGGACATCACTCATCTGTATTATTTCTCTGTTATAGGCTTCCAATCTGGCTCGAGCAGCCTCCAATTCCTTTTCTACCTGCAGATGCTCTAGTTCAGACTTGTGAACTTCCAGCTCTTTCTTGTGCTGTTCCTCTAAAGCCTTTATCTTTTCTTTTTGCTTTCTTTTCTCCTGTGCAATCTTGTATTCAGCCTCTTTTGCTGCCAGCTCTGCCGCTGTGTCGGCCCATTTTGATACAATGTATGAAGATGAGGAACGCTGGGTGCTACATGACTGTTCAGCAGTATAACCATAAATGGACTGTGCAGCAGTAGAACCATAAATGGAGAATGCATAGTCCTGATCCAGCAGCTCACGTAGATGGCATCTCTCATGTTCTGCATCAAAATCTCCATTAACGGGGCGACAGTGGCTTAGTGGTAGAGCAGGCGCCCCATGTACAAGACTGTTGCAGCAGCGGCCCGGGTTCGACTCCAGCCTGTGGCCCTTTGCTGCATGTCACTCCCTCTCTCTCTCCCCCCTTCACACTCATCTGTCAGTTATGTTTGACTTTAGTTTTTCTCTTGTCTCGCGTGCTTGAATTTTCCACTGTTCAATCAATTCAATCAATCAATTTTATTTATAAAGCCCAATATCACAAATCACAATTTGCCTCACAGGGCTAGAGCAACTGAGGAGGGATCCCTCTTCCAGGATGGACAGACGTGCAATAGATGTCGTACAGAACAGATCAGCATAATAAATTAACAGTAATCCGTATGACACAATGAGACAGAGAGAGAGACAGAGAGAGAGATGCAGGTAATAACAGTAGCTTACAACAACATTATTGAAAGTAATAATATTATAGTTATAGTTCTGGCTACTGTGGTACAATATGTTGAAAGTATGTATTAATATCTGGCAGTATACAGTACAGGCCAAGAGTTTGGACACACCTTCTCATTCAATGCGTTTTCTTCATTTTCATGACTATTTACATTGTAGATTCTCACTGAAGGCATCAAAACTATGAATGAACACATGTGGAGTTATGTACTTAACAAAAAAAGGTGAAATAACTGAAAACATGTTTTATATTCTAGTTTCTTCAAAATAGCCACCCTTTGCTCTGATTACTGCTTTGCACACTCTTGGCATTCTCTCCATGAGCTTCAAGAGGTAGTCACCTGAAATGGTTTCCACTTCACAGGTGTGCCTTATCAGGGTTAATTAGTGGAATTTCTTGCTTTATCAGTGGGGTTGGGACCATCAGTTGTGTTGTGCAGAAGTCAGGTTAATACACAGCCGACAGCCCTATTGGACAGCTGTTAAAATTCATATTATGGCAAGAACCAATAAGCTAACTAAAGAAAAACGAGTGGCCATCATTACTTTAAGAAATGAAGGTCAGTCAGTCCGGAAAATTGCAAAAACTTTAAATGTGTCCCCAAGTGGAGTCGCAAAAACCATCAAGCGCTACAACGAAACTGGCACACATGAGGACCGACCCAGGAAAGGAAGACCAAGAGTCACCTCTGCTTCTGAGGATAAGTTCATCCGAGTCACCAGCCTCAGAAATGGCAAGTTAACAGCAGCTCAGATCAGAGACCAGATGAATGCCACACAGAGTTCTAGCAGCAGACCCATCTCTAGAACAACTGTTAAGAGGAGACTGCGCCAATCAGGCCTTCATGGTCAAATAACTGCTAGGAAACCACTGCTAAGGAGAGGCAACAAGCAGAAGAGATTTGTTTGGGCCAAGAAACACAAGGAATGGACATTAGACCAGTGGAAATCTGTGCTTTGGTCTGATGAGTCCAAATTTGAGATCTTTGGTTCCAACTGCCGTGTCTTTGTGAGACGCAGAAAAGGTGAACGGATGGATTCCACATGCCTGGTTCCCACTATGAAGCATGGAGGAGGAGGTGTGATGGTGTGGGGGTGTTTTGCTGGTGACACTGTTGGGGATTTATTCAAAATTGAAGGCACACTGAAGCAGCATGGCTACCACAGCATCCTGCAGCGACATGCCATCCCATCCGGTTTGCGTTTAGTTGGACGATCATTTATTTTTCAACAGGACAATGACCCCAAACACACCTCCAGGCTGTGTAAGGGCTATTTGACCAAGAAGGAGAGTGATGGAGTGCTGTGTGAGATGACCTGGCCTCCACAGTCACCGGACCTGAACCCAATCGAGATGGTTTGGGGTGAGCTGGACCGCAGAGTGAAGGCAAAGGGGCCAACAAGTGCTAAACACCTCTGGGAACTCCTTCAAGACTGTTGGAAAACCATTTCAGGTGACTACCTCTTGAAGCTCATCGAGAGAATGCCAAGAGTGTGCAAAGCAGTAATCAGAGCAAAGGGTGGCTATTTTGAAGAAACTAGAATATAAAACATGTTTTCAGTTATTTCACCTTTTTTTGTTAAGTACATAACTCCACATGTGTTCATTCATAGTTTTGATGCCTTCAGTGAGAATCTACAATGTAAATAGTCATGAAAATAAAGAAAACGCATTGAATGAGAAGGTGTGTCCAAACTTTTGGCCTGTACTGTACATGTGTGACAATAGTCATATGTGTATAATAACAGTAGAAGTATGACTAATGACTAATGATGGCAGCAGCAGCAGGAGGCATCTGGCAGGACCACGGCAGCAGCACAACCACACACGTCACGCTGTCCAGGCACCGCTGCGATATGAGTTAATCTGAGAGACAGTGGAGCACAAAGGCTCCGGAGAAGAAGTCGAGTTAGTGACATCCAGAATGGCCGAGTTAGCAAGATGCAGTAATAGAATACGAGAGAGAGAGAGAGAGAAGGAGAGAAGGTGCCCGGTGTATTATAGGGGGGTCCTCCGGCAGACTAGGCCTAAGTCAGCCTAACTAGGGGCTGGTACAGGGCAAGCCTGAGCCAGCCCTAACTAGCTTATAAGCTTATAAGCCTAACTAATAAGCTTTATCAAAGAGGAAAGTCTTAAGTCTAGTCTTAAATGTGGAGACGGTGTCTGCCTCCCGGACCGTAACAGGAAGATGATTCCACAGAAGAGGAGCCTGATAGCTGAAGGCTCTAGCTCCTGATCTACTTTTGGAGACTTTAGGGACCACGAGTAACCCTGCGTTCTCAGAGCGCAGTGTTCTGGTGGGATAATATGGCACTATGAGCTCACTAAGATATAATGGAGCTTGACCATTTAGAGCTTTATAAGTTAACAGTAGGATTTTAAATTCAATTCTGGATTTTACAGGGAGCCAGTGCAGAGAAGCTAAAACAGGAGAAATATGATCTCGTTTCTTAGTTCCTGTTAGTACACGTGCTGCTGCATTCTGAATTAGCTGGAGAGTTTTTAAGGACTTACTAGAGCTACCTGATAATAGAGAGTTACAGTAATCCAGCCTAGAGGTAACAAAAGCGTGGACCAATTTTTCTGCATCTTTTCGGGTCAGGATAGGCCTAATTTTCGCAATATTACACAGATGAAAAAATGCAGTCCGTGAGGTTTGTTTTAAATGAGAATTAAAAGACAAATCTTGATCAAATATTACTCCGAGGTTTCTTACGGTAGTGCTAGAGGCCAGAGCAATGCCATCTAGAGAAACTATGTCATCAGATAAAGAGTCTCTGAGTTGTTTGGGGCCAAGAACAATAACTTCAGTTTTGTCTGAATTTAACATCAGGAAATTGGTGCTCATCCAAGTTTTTATGTCTTTAAGGCAGTTATGGAGTTTAGTTAATTGATTACTTTCTTCTGGCTTCATAGATAAATACAACTGAGTATCATCCGCATAACAATGGAAATTTATAGAGTGATTTCTAATGATGTTACCTAAAGGAAGCATATATAGAGTAAATAGGATTGGTCCGAGCACAGAACCTTGCGGAACTCCAAAACAAACTTTGGTACGTAAGGATGATTCATTATGAACGTCAACAAACTGAAAACGATCAGATAAATAAGATTTAAACCAGCTTAGTGCAGAACCTTTTAGGCCAATTAAGTGATCCAGTCTCTGCAGTAGAATTTGATGGTCAATTGTGTCAAACGCCGCACTAAGATCTAATAAAACAAGTACAGAGACAAGTCCTTTGTCTGAAGCAATCAGAAGGTCATTTGTAATTTTAACTAGTGCTGTCTCAGTGCTATGATGCACTCTAAATCCTGACTGAAATTCCTCAAATAAATTATTATCATGGAGAAAATCACACAGCTGGTCTGCGACTACTTTCTCAAGGATCTTTGAAAGAAAGGGAAGATTAAATATTGGTCTATAGTTGGCTAACACCTCTGGATCCAGGGTGGGCTTTTTTAGAAGAGGTTTAATTACAGCTACCTTAAATGACTGTGGTACATAGCCTGTTAATAAGGATATATTGATCATATCTAATATATGAGTGTTAAGTAAAGGAAAGACCTCCTTAAGTAGCCTAGTTGGGATGGGGTCTAAGAGACATGTTGATGATTTAGATGAAGAAATCACTGCGGTCAATTCTTGAAGAGAAATTGGGGAGAAGCAATCTAAATATATATTAGGTCTTACAGCTGTGTTTGAGGTTAGATAGGTACTATCTGAGGACAGGAGGTCATGAATTTTGCCTCTAATAGTTAGAATTTTGTCATTAAAAAAGCTCATAAAATCATTACTGCTAAGGGCTAAAGGAATACAAGGCTCAATAGAGCTTTGACTCTCAGTCAGCCTGACTACAGTGCTGAAAAGAAACCTGGGGTTGTTCTTGTTTTCTTCTATTAATGCTGAGTAATAGTTTGCTCTGGCATTGCGGAGGCCCCTCTTATAAGTTTTGAGACTGTCTGTCCAGATTAAACGAGATTCTTCCAGTTTAGTCAATCGCCAATTCCTTTCAAATTTTCGCGATATTTGTTTTAACTTACGGGTTTGAGACTTATACCAAGGAGCGAACTTTCTTTGCTTTTTTAACTTCTTTTTAAGAGGAGCTACAGAGTCGAGTGTTGTTCGCAGCGAGCCTACGGCGCTATCGACAAAATGATCAAAGTCGGTACAGGAAACCTCTGTTACTGAGGGACTTGGTATTGAATTTAACGACAGAGTAATCTTTTCCTTAAATTATATATCTGATAAACATCTAGTATAGTAACTGTTGCTGAGTGGCGTGTAATCGAGTAAAAAGAAATCAAAAGTAATCAGATAATGATCCGATAGCGAGGGATTCTGTGGAAAGACTTTTAGGTTATCAATTTCAATTCCATACGTCAGAACTAGATCGAGGGTATGGTTAAAACAATGAGTGGGTTCATGTACACCCTGACTGAAGCCAGTGGAGTCTAATAATGAGATAAACGCGGTAGCCAGGGAGTCATTATCAACGTCAACATGAATGTTAAAATCGCCTACAATAATAACTTTATCTGATTTAAGAACTAAACTGGATAAAAACTCTGAGAATTCAGATACAAATTCAGAATACAGGCCAGGAGCACGGTACACTATAGCAAATAAAAGTGGCTGCGAGGTTTTCCAGGTCGGATGTAAAAGACTAAGAACGAGGCTTTCAAATGAATTATAATCTGGTTTAGGTTTAGGGCTGATTAACAGACTAGAGTTAAAAATGGCTGCAACTCCCCCTCCTCGGCTGCTGCCTCGAGGAATGTGGGTATTATTATGACTGGGAGGAGTGGATTCATTGAGACTGACATATTCATCTTGACGCAGCCAGGTTTCTGTGAGACTGAGTAAATCAATATGATTATCTGATATTAATTCGTTTACTAACACTGCTTTAGACGATAGAGACCTGATATTTAACAGTCCGCATTTAATTCTCCTGTTTTGTCTTTCTGTCACAGAAGAGGTTTTCATTTTTATGAGGTTGTTATGCACAACTCCTCTTTGTTTAATTTTAGATTTAAATAATTTAGGTGGTCGGGGGACAGTCACCGTTTGTATAAAACTATCAAAACTATGGCTGGGTAACTGAACTAGAAGCTCAGAGAGGCGTATAGGACTGCGTCTCCGAGTCCTGGTCTCAACTCTGGGTTGTCAGGGTTTTGATTTACTAATAAAGTTTGCCAGGTTCCTAGAAATGAGAGCAGCTCCATCCAAAGTGGGATGAATGCCGTCTCTCCTAATAAGACCAGGTTTTCCCCAGAAAGTTTGCCAATTATTAACGAAACCCACATTGTTTGCTGGACACCACCTGGACAGCCAGCGATTAAATGATGACATGTGGCTAAACATGTCATCACTGGTCAGATTTGGGAGGGGTCCAGAGAAAACTACGGAGTCCGACATCGTTTTTGCATATTCACACACCGAGGCAATATTAATTTTAGTGACCTCCGATTGGCGTAACCGGGTGTCATTGCCGCCGACGTGAATAACAATCTTACTGAATCTACGTTTAGCTTTAGCTAGCAGTTTTAAATTTGACTCAATGTCGCCCGCTCTGGCCCCAGGGATACATTTGACTATGGCCGCTGGTGTTGCTAACTTCACGTTCCTCAGAATAGAGCTGCCAATAACCAGAGTTTTATCCTCAGCGGGTGTGTCGCTGAGTGGGGAAAAGTGGTTGGAAACATGAACAGGCTGGTGGTGAGCCGTGGGCTTCGGCTTGGAGCTGCGCCTCTCATGAACAGTTACCCAGCCTCCCGGCTGAACGGGAGTTGCCGGAGGACAGTTAGCAGAGGCTAAGGCTTTGCTATGTGGCTCCGCACCGGCTACAGGGGGCTGGCTAACTACCGCAGCTACTGAATGGTTTTCCATGGTGTGGAGCCGCGCTTCTAATTCACTAAGCCTTGCCTCCAACACAGCAAATAAGTTACATTTATTACAATTACCACTGTCGCTAAAGGAGGCAGAGGCATAACTGAACATTTGGCACACCGAGCAAGAAAGAGCAGAGGGAGAAGCCATCGCTAACTGTAAAGCTAATGTAGCTACCAAGGCTAGTAACGTGCAAACAACACCTAAGAGATTAGCGAGAAAGTCGTAGAAAGGAGGAGAGCTATAAGTGCTTAAACAGAACCACTGTGGGTTAAGACTTGAAGTAGACATTAAAGCAACTGAAGTGAGAAAGCAGGCTAGCAGAATTCACCAGAGCAGTACAGAGACGCTGTCACAGAAACACCGGAAATGACACAACTCGCTTATCGCAATACGTCAGCACGTCAGGTCTGTCTGTAAAAACCATGTTGACCATGTTCATATAAGCTGGTAAGCCTTTTTTGTTTTTTACTTACTTCTTCCATTTAATAAGCAAGCATTTTTTCTGTTGGCATTTTGGTACGATCAGAGCGGCTAAGTATGTCTGTAGTGCTCTGGACTTTACACTGTAGGTAGGACAACATTTGTTCCTTACTTTTGATTGTCTCCTTTATATCCTGCCTTGTATTTTCGTTTGCACTTTGTAGCAAATCATTATTATCCTGTATTTCCTTTTGTAGATAGACAATCTCTTCATTAATGTCTTTAAGGCTCACAGTTGAGGCTTGTGTGTCCTCCATTTTCAGTGTAACTTTCCGTTTTCCTTTACTGTGTCAGTTTCCAGACCAACTTCTGCCACCTGCTGTCCGTTGCGGGTATGGCTCTTGAGACCTTGAGATGATGTGTAGCATGGCGATGGTTGGCCAAGCTCTTAAGGTGCGGACACACCAAACCGACATCAAAGAACTAGCGGTGACGAAAGCCAACTGTTGCATCGTCTATGTCGTTATACACTCCAGCCCACTTGATGGTGATAATGATAACAATCGGCAGGAAACCATTGCAATGTAATGGGACACAGAGAAGAAGCAGAAGAAGAAGGTTGGCTTTGTGTTCAAAGGAATCGTGCTGCGAAGGTTGTTTACAAGCAAGTAGTCTCTATATACAGACTCTACATTCAGTGAATGTAGAGTCTGTAGGCAAACCCTGGAGATCTTGCCTCCGGAAGAAGAGCGGAAGAGCCCTGGTTTCCGGTTGTAGGCTGTTTGTAGTCCACGTGATATTGACCAATCATGTTTGAGCCGGCTACAGTTGTTGCCAGGTTAAACGGTCCGTGCGGTGAACGAACGAGGCGGAACATAATTGGCGTCACTGCAAACTCTGAATCCATCGCAATGGTTCAGCATATTTACTTATGTATAAACGGAAGTCGGAAACGGAAATTCGCCTCCTCCGCCCAAATCAAACCGGAATGCCAAAAAATCGGGGGTCTGTCCCCAGAGGCTGTATTGCCGTGTGTCGTAAGTCAGACGCCGAATACAGCCGATGGGTTCCAAGAATGACAGGCGAGTAATCCATTGTGCAGTTGTTTAAACTTATTAGAAAACTTTGCGTTCGTTCTCGTTCTTCTTCCAGGAGCATACACAGCACTGTCGTGACAATGACTACAACTTTGTCGTAAACAACCCCCTTTCCGTTTCCGGTGGCAGATTAGTACCAACGGACAATGAGGCTTCCTATAGAACACCAATGGGGTAGACAAAATGTTAAATAAATCATCACGGAAACCACAGTTTGCTACAATTTTTATGTCAGAACATCAACGAACACCACTGAGCACTCGGTGAGTTTCAAAGCTTTGAAAACGAACGTTTAGGGTGGTTTTAGGGACAGATTCACACATGGCAATATGCAGCAGTGTTAAGCCAGGCAGGGGAAAGCCAAAATCTCCGAAAATGAGCAATCATCACTATTTTGGTCTTGGCCACTCTATTTCATCATAAACAACCAAGAAATGGGTCTCAAAGTGCAAAATACCGGACTTCACCTTTAAGATTGTCTCAGAGATGTCAACTATTGGATGGCACAAAATTTCCTACAACTCAGTAACACAAAATTGGAAATCATACTGTTCAGTCCCCCAAACCTGTCAGCGCCACTGTGAATGCTCTTGGTCCCCTGGCTAATAATGTGAAGCCTCCTACCAGAAATCTGGGAGTAACCTTTGACTCTGACTCTCAGCTTTCCAACCACATCAATAAAGCTGTCTTGCTCTGCTCCTTGGGTGTAAGACCCATCTCCAGAATCAAATCAGTTCTCTCTCACTCACACTTGGAAAAAGCCATCAATTCATTCATTCATTCATTCATTCATTCATTCATTCATTCAGTCATGCACTAATTTTCTCCCGTCTTATCTACTGTTACTCCCCCCTCTCTGCAACAACTAAAAGTCACTCTCCCACCTCTAACTAGATAAGAAGACAGCACCTCGGCTTCTTACTGGTTTTAACAGATGACCTTACATCACCCTAATCCTGGCTTCTCCCCATTGACTTGCTGTGTGTTTTAGAATTGATTTTAAAATTTTACTGATCACTTAAAGCTTGTCTTACAGGCATGTTGACCCAATATGAGCCAGTTTGCAGCCTTAAGGGCCCAGACACACCAAACTGACTTTAGAGAACCGTCTCACATCACTGTGTCTTGGCCAAAGAGTTGCACATGAACACACCACAGACTTCACCTGACGGCAAACCAGCACGTATGTTCTGTGCTTGTGTAGGAGTAAACACCAGCAGATATGTTGAATCACTGAAAGTGACAGTGGAGCTTGTTGGTGAACAAAATCACTCTCATTGGCACAAGAAAAGAAATCGAAGTGAGGAAAGTAAACAAAGACCTAAAGTCAAGAGAGAGTGAGACCAAAACAAACTTGTTCCATAAAGTAAGGTTATTTTTCTTATCCATTGAGCTCTTTAGCACAAACGTTTCCTGATGGTTTGTGTTATTGTTCACTGGTGCAGGGTAAATATGTTGTGTCTCGTCAAGTATGTTAATTTTATTCATGTTCATGTTTAGTGTTTCATATTTTATGTCATGCCATAGTTTAGTTTCATGTTTAGTCTTTTGTTGTCATGAGCACTTTACGTTAAGTTAAAGTCACTCATGTCCAGTCTCGTCGTGTACTTCCTGTTTTATTTTGTATTCACCTTTTCCCTCTTGTTTCAGACCCTGACTTCCTCCCTTTGTGTGATTTTCCCGCCATTGTGATTGTCTACCCCGCCCCTGATTGGTTTCACCTGTGTTCCCCTACCTCATGTATAAATAGTCCCTGTGTCTCCCTTTGTCTTGTTGCCAGTTCGTCTTGTTCAGTCTGTGTGATGCCAGGTTTTCATGTTATCAGGTTTGATTCTAAGTTGTGATATTTTTTGATCCTCATTGTGTGTTTTGTTTTGAACTTTGAATATCCTCCTTGAGAGCGCCTTTTGCTTAAATTGATTTTGCCAAGTAAAATACTTTTGTTAAACCTACTGCGAGTCGTGCATTGAGTCCACCAGTTTCGTGTGTGAGGTCGTTACAAAATATGCTCTGTTTTTTCAACATTAGATTGTGTTGTTGATGTGCTTACTGTCTAACTAGCCCAGGTGGTCTTCCTGTTTCTCTTTTTATATGACTGTTACAGACAACAGCCGTCTGCTGGTGTGGAGAGTTATTTCTCTTTATCTCACTTTGTTTCTCTTCATGTGGATGCACTTTTTGTTACTGCAGTGATTGCTGCAAATAAATTAAATCTCATTAACAAACAATATGATATGGTAACACATTACACTGAAAGCCCCTGGCTGGTTTTAAATAAATTAACATTTATTTAAAATGAAATTCTTCTGTTTTGGTCAAATAAAAATGGCAACAAGTAGGCCTATAAGTTGTGACTTGAAATAAAAGTAAATATGCTCAGATAGAGACCATACATGCAACCGCAGGCTGTAACAAAAAATCCAAAAAATGGACAGATGATTTTTTTCAAAGACGCCACACTTTCGCCACATAAATCGCCGATTTCCGTGTAAAATGCGCAAAATATGTGGGGCTTGCATGATTTCATAATCCTCGCATTTTCGTTGCAAAGGGGGTTTTCCTTGTGAACGCTCTCTGTAATGTACAAACAACTGTCGTGTCTCTCTGAGGCTTGCTGTGCGCGTCACGTAATGAGACAGAGCGTGCACTAGGCAGAGTCGGTGTGATGTTTCTTCTCCTCCTGTGGGGAGGAGGGAAGAAACCTTCCAGTGAAATAACTCTCGACCTAAAAGAGCTGGTTATGATTTTAGGCATGAATGTGGGATTCAGCCTCAGAGTAGCTGCGCTCCTGTCATCTCTGATAACGAGACAAGACGGGGAGACTGAAAGCGCACATAAATCACTCACTCTCTTACGAAGTCAGGGCTAAGAGAAGTGCTGTGTTTAATGACAGTAGTTTGAGAGAGATTTGTGACAGAGGCTCGAAGGGAGGTTCTCCCAGAGCGCGTAACACCAGGGGTAAATCCCACCGCGGTGCCAAAGAGCGTGTGACAGGTCTCTGTCGCCCGACTTCTTTCAAAAAGCGCTTAACCAGCGGGTGCGCAAAAACGGATCTCTCTCCATAGCCTTCATGACATAGTATATATTTTATTATATTTATTATTTATTTTTACATAAGTTGTAGCATATTCTAGCTACAGAACTTGTTTGACTCAGCAATGTTTTGTAAGTTTGAGCCATGTGTTTATTAAGGTCTGAAATAAAACAAGATGAGAACTTAAATATTCCCTGCACTTTCTGTGATGTAGTATGCTTGCTTATCATAGGAAGTAATTAGAAATGACTACATTAAGGTAGTAGCCTAGTGAGAACAGGGTGTTGGGGGAATCACTTTTTTCCTCTTTTTCATCAAACCACAGTTTTTACAAGTTCCCGCAATTTTTACAAGTTCCCGCAATTTTTGCAAGTTCCCGCAATTTCATCGCATGAAATTGCATAAATATCCCGCATATTCCATCTTATTTTTTAAGAAAACATGCCACATAATCAAGGATTTTTGCCTGCAACAATCAAAAAAACTCAAAGGGGTTCATCCCAAAGGGGCTTGATGGGGTTGAGGTCAGGGCTCTCTGCGGGCCAGTCAAGTTCTTCCACACCAAATTCATCAAACCATGTCTTTATAGTCCTTGCTTAGTGTACTGGGGCACAGGCATGTTGGAATAGAAAAGGGCTTTCCCAAACTGTTGCCACAAAGTTGGAAGCATAGCATTGTCCAAAATGTCTTGGTATGCTGAAGCATTAAGATTGCCCTTCACCAGTGATAAGGGGCCTAGCCCAAACCCTGAAAAACAGCCCCATACCATTATCCCTCCTCCACCAAACTTCAAGGTTGGCACAATGCAGTCAAGCAGGTAACATTATCCCGCCATCCGCCAAACCCAGATTTGCCCATCTGACTGCCAAACAGAGAAGGGTAATTCGTCACTCCACAGAACACATTTCGACTGCTCCACAGTCCAGTGTTGGTGTGCTTTACACCACTCCATCTGACGCTTTGCATTGAACTTGGTGATGTGAGGCCTGCATGCAGCTGCCCAGCCATGGAAACCCATTCCATGAAGCTCCCACAACACAGTTTTTGTGCTTTCAATAATGCCAGTGGAAGCTCAGAACTCTTCAGCTATGGACTTTTGGCAACTTTTTCGCAACATGCGCCTTAGCAGTCATTTAGTCTGCTCTGCGATTTTATGTGGTCTTCCACTTCGTGGCTGAGTTGCTGTTGTTTCTAAACGCTTCCACTTCTAATATCACTTACAATTGACTGTGGAATATCCAGCAGGGATTATTGCCACCTTATTGCAAAGGTGGCATCCTATCACAGTACCTTGGTTGAAATCACTGAGCTCTTCAAAATTACCCATTTTGTATTACAAATGTTTGCAAATGGAGACTGCATGGCTAGGTGCTTGATTTTATACACCTGTGGCAATGTGTCTGATTGAAAGACCTGAAATCAATAATTGACCGGTGTGGCAAAATACTTTATTCATATAGTGTATCTTCACAATGCATATTTGCACATCTTTAATGTTTGCACATATGAATAAGTATGAACTTTTATTCACAAGGGGCAAAACAGTGAGCCAACTTAGATATCTGAAACAAATTTTATTACAAAATAGCAAAACAAATATAATAAAGTCACCACAGTATGCCTTAGGTCTTTGTTAACCAATGGCTTTGTCAAAACAGATTCCTTTTACTTGAAAAGTTCTGTCCCTCAAGATGGATATGATGCAGTCTGACTGGGAAACCTTTGAACAGATTATACTTCGAGTCATATTTGGTAAGCAACTAACAAAAACATGTCATTTTATAAACACATTTTAAGATTTTTATTAAGCACTTTAGCTATGCTTTATTAGTTCCTTTTGCACACTGAGGAACCTCCTTTTCTTGGCAGTGTGTGTATATGCATGGTGACGCCACTCGACATCCGCCGTACTCTCATTCTCCAAGGTGCCCAGTTTGATCATGTACACTAAACAAAAGAACAGAAGGAAACTTTTTACACATTCCAATAGCACGTGGCACAGAGCAATTCAACTCAACGTTTTATAGGAAAATGCCCTCAAACTATCTGAGAACAGATCATTTCACACTGTTTACTGGTGTGAATGTTGGAAAGCATAAGTTAATTAGACCAGAAACCTCAGGAGGGAAGTAGTATAAAGGACTTTCCTAACCTGCCCTTATTTTGACATGACACACACAAATTCCACACAGTGCATTTAGTTGAGTGTTCCCTCTCTCACCATATAAGATTTAGGTGATAGGATTTGCTTTTGGTTATAAGCAGGAGTATGAGAGTTGCACCTTAGCTTAATCTCTATGAAATGACATCTCTGAGCCAGGAGTCACTTTGCAGTTACCATCACCACAGCAATTCGTGATTGCAGGTGGAAGCACAAAGCTGATTGAAATTACATTACATTTGTTTAGCTGACATTTTTATCCAAGGTGACTTACAATAAGTGCAGAGATGAGCTGATGGGTGCAGTGTGACAAAGTCCTATTTAAGGACCATTTTTTCCAGCTTTTCACATTCCTTCAGCTGCTTCTTCATACAAAGTCAAGATAGCAATCCACTTAATTTTCAGCATCCAGCATTCACACTGCAATTTCTTAAGACATTACCTTCTCTAGTTTTTCTTCCTTATCCCTAAGTTATGACCTCATCAGTGATATATTTTCAGTTTCAGCTCTTGTTGAAGAGACAGCTATTAATACTATTTTTTCCCAGATAACATTCACAAGGCTTTCATAAAAGTTAGGCTTTTTGTCATAACTATTTTAGCTGTGTTAGCATCTTCAGTGTTTTTTCACTGGTAATGCATTAAAGGAAGACTAACAGACTGGTGTCTCCTATCAAACTCAATAGAAATTTGAATTCTGCATTGTAGCTCAGTCCATAGGGACTTGGCTTGGGAACCAGAGGGTCGCCAGTTAAAGTCCTCGCCCGGATCAAAATATGGAGTGTGGACTGGTAGCTGGAGAGGTTGACGGCACCAAATCCCCCAATGGCTCAGGGTGCCAGTCCATGGGCAGCCTGATTTATTTCTGCTTAAATTTATTTTTTGACTTGAACACAACACAAAGACTAAATTAAAGTGCATTGGGATCATTTTAACATCTGGCCTAAGATGTGCACTGTGTGGGACATTTTACACTTAGCAGTGCTCTCTAGTGGAAAAAAACACTATGCAATACCATCACTGTTACTCTGTGGCCTTAAGCATGTATTTGGCATTTCTGTGCTACACTTCTCTGCACATTCCTGTAGTAGTTAGCACTGCTGCCTCACTGCAAGAGGGTTTGAACCCACTGATTGGCGGAGTTTGCATGTTCTTATAATGTCAGCATGGGCGGCACGGTGATGTGGTGGTTAGCACTCTCGCCTCACAGCAAGAGGGTTCCTGATTTGATCCCAGGTGCGGGAGCCCTTCTGTGGGTAGTTCGCCCCTTGTCAGCGTGGGTTTTCTCCAGGTAAAAATATGACTTCCATGACATAATCAGAATAACAAAAGTCTCAACTCATGAGACCAGGGATTCACTGGCACTGTAGTGATGGTTGGAAAGCTCAAAAGAGCAGGAATAGTAACAAAAGTCTCAACTCACAAGTCCAGGGATTCATGCTAGTGTGCTAGTGCGGGTGACAACCAATCATGCGGGAAATGGTCTCAATTTAGGTGACGCGTGAAAAGAGACAGAAATGCCTTGCAGTCCCACGCAATGCAGGACGTCTGGTCACCCTATGCGTGCACAACCATAAATCGGGCTTTACAACGTAATACTGGTGCTGGTCATACAGTCTGAGAACCCAGAAAGACCTTCCCCAGTTCCATCTACAGTGAAAAAATACTTCTTGTAACTATGAAAAGCTGTGATATTTACATGTCGTATCTTGATAGGTTACAATCTCTGATTCCAGTCTTAAAAGTGAATTATCTTTTTATCTGTTTGGGCGGTTTGGGCAGTATCTTAGTATTATGGTATTTCGAGGTATTTATAAATCCTGGTGGTAGGATTTTCAGTACAGTCAATGGTACATACGCTCTTCTATTAATGCCAGACAGAGAGGCTGTACTGAGGATGTATTATATGTAGTGCACAGTACTTGTCACAGGAGGTCAGTCTCTACTGGTGGAACAGACCGTAGAGCTGACAGACAGGTGACTGTGAGTGGTGGAGGTAACATTACAGGGTGCCACACACTTAAATCTTCATATACCATAGACCTCGGTGAAATGTCAGAAAGGTATGACGGTGAAATAAGGGTATGAAAAAATAGACCTCGGTGAAATGTCAGAAAGGTATGACGGTGAAATAAGGGTATGAAAAAACAGATACCGCCCCTGAGCCTACTATCCATACTTACATTTCATTTCAAACCTTGGTCCAACCTCTGTCAGCTCAATGTTCTTGTGGTCTGTTTTCTTGTAGGTATGATGCCTGTAACAACAAGACATATTACTCTCAGTACTGTTTACCTCAATAAGGCAATGTTTGTATGGCATTCACACTAAGAGAGTCCCCTCACACTGACCTGAAAGAGATGAAGTCCTCTTGGTTTGCAAATGTGATTACACGTCTGCTGTCCTCCTTTGGCACTGGAAAAAGATACTTGAGGATATTTGATACCTGCATGAGCAGAATTAATTAGTTGTACCCAAAAACGAGTGGTGAAAGCCAACATCAGTGGCATGTGTACAATGCATGGTCCAGCATTAACTCACCCTAATGCCAAGTCGCGAGGTGAAGTTGTGAAAAATGAGGTGAGGGTAGGCCTCAGACATGGTGCCTATGTCTGGAACATCGTGCCTCATTACCACGTTGTACAGTGTGAAATAAGCAGTGGGTCCAAATGGCAAGTGGCACACCACCAGGCCATCTGTAAATGTCCAGGAATTAAAAAAAAAAAAAAAATTCTGTTACTTCATGTGCATTGCCTGTCTGTAGTGACTCTAGTTTACTGCATACTCTGATTACAAAATTCACATTTTATCTTGCTTTATAGTTGTATAGTTGTACAGCTGAGGCTGATGGAATTCAATTAGAATTCATCATCATTTCTTCTTCTCTAATTTCTTTGTAATTTTGACAACTTGTGAGAAAATGAATTTCTGTATCAACTTCTCCTGTTCTGCTATGGTGTGTGTGTGTGTGTGTGTGTATATATTATATATATATATATATATATATATATATATATATATATATATATATATATATATATACACATATATATACACACACACACACACACACACATATACACATATACATATAGTATCTCACATAAGTGAGTACACCCCTCCCATTTTTGCAAATATTTCATTATATCTTTTCATGGGAAAACACTATAGAAATGACACTTTGATATAACTTAAAGTAGTCAGTGTACAGCTTGTATAGTAGTGTAGATTTACCTTCCTCTGAAAATTACTCAAAACACAGCCATCAACATCTAAACAGCTGGCAACATAAGTGAGTACACCCCACAGTGAACATGTCCAAATTGTGCCTTAAGTGTCAATATTTCAAGTGTAGTGTTAGTGCTGCGATCATAAACAGACTAGAATACCGAGCAACTCATGCCAGTCAAACTCAACTGAAGGTTGTGTGTATCTCCGACATGTTGACAAGGTATTCCAACCCCTTTGTGGCGACTACACGTGAATAACAGAGAACCCCTAGCACTTAGCCGTTTATATTTTTGTTGAGTATAGGCAATTAGAAAATGTGCTGGAGATGGTGAATGAGCACTTCAAAGCAACTCGAACTCGTTATACGAGTACCCACGGTGCTCCCCTGATTAGCAAACGTTAGCCCCACACCTCACGGGCACTTGTTGCATGTTGCTTTCACCGTCTCCAGTGCATTTTCTAATACAATGTAAACACCAGTGCTACCTGTCAATATGTCGGAGATACACACAGCCTTCAGCTGCGTTTAACTGGCGTGAGTTGCTCGGTATTCCAGTGTTTATGATCGCAGCACCAACACTACACGTGAATAACGGAGAGATGAGAGACGGAGAAACAGTCTGCTCTGCTGCACCTGTGTGTAGCCTACGACGTCACTGTTAAGGGCACGTTCAAGAACACCAACATTGTGCAACAGTTTAACACTGTTTTAAGGTTTCTCTTCTGGTCATCGGCCTTGTGAGCACAGGGATCGGCCTAAGCCGATTACCTCAAAATGGCATTAGACCAAAACGGTCACAATTTCGAGCCCTGAGAATTGTAGTTTATGTATTGATTGGATTTCTGCTTTCCACTGCTTGAAATATCTCAGTTTATTATCTTTGTGTATTTGTTTTACTTGTGAGTTGGGAATTATTTTCATGGCATCACTTTGACTTATGATTATGATCTCCTCATTTGTTCCATTCCAGATGTTTTTAGCTGGGTTCAGACAGTTTTGCTGTTCTAAGCAGGCTCCAGTCAGTCAGTTCATGTGGCTCCTGTAGGATGTCTAAACACTGCTGAAAACTACCTGCTCTTAGCCACAAGGACCAATCAAGTGTGACCAATATGAAAATAAACAAAAACAAAAGAGGGCGTACCAGGCTGTCCTCTTGTTTCATGCACGATGATGAGGTCTGTAACACTGTTGGTTTTGCAGGCTCTCACAAGTGCGCTGATCTCATGGCCTCCTCTGTTCATGCGCTGGGCTCCAGGGAACATCAGCTTTACCTCCTAGACCAATTGTAATACATGGCATGTTATTCTCTGCTGTCTTTACTTACTCCCCACCAGAGTTGTGTATAACGCGTTACTTTGTAACGTTACTTTTTGCAGTAACGAGTAACCTAACGCGTTAGTTTGCTGTTTGAGTAATCAAATACTTAAGTACATTTTCAAACAAGACATCAGTTACTTCCGTTACTTTTAGAACGCTGGTCCTTCAGCTCCGAAAGAGCAACGGCTGTCGTTTGGTTCTAATAACGGAGATAACGTTAAACCTATCAGTCTGAAAGAAGTTGGGATGCACCGAAATGAAAATTTGTGGCCGAAGCCGAATATTATTAAATGCTTGGCCGAATACCGAGTACTGAATACCGAATATCATTGTTTAGTTGTTCATTAGTTTTTGCAGATGAACCCCCTCCAGATTAGTGTTGGCACGGTATCAAAATTGGGACCCACTGTGCAATACCAATGAAAATATCATGGTTCTGAGTAGTATCACGATACCACAGCGAAAATGAGGCAGATGTGCCTTTTGTCATTTATGAAAAGATAAATCACTTTTCTATAACACATCAATGATATTTCAATGGAATAAATTACTTATTGACTTAGTCATACTTCAAAAACAGCATCAATAAGTGATTAACATAGGGGGGATCAAAATAAAAAAAATAAATAAAATAAAAATCAACCAGCCACCCTCCTCCCCTTACAGTCCCTTCTTAAGTAATGAACAGTCCCTAAAGTGCGGTGAGGTTTGTGGGCCGTTACTGCCAGAAAGAGAGAAATGTGAAAGGCTCGTTTCTCCTCTGACACATCAGATACCTGTGTTCGGCTGGCTCAGCTGTTCAGATACTTCTGGGCAGTCATGACACCAAGAAGAGGATATTATTGGAACCGACTTCTCCGTCGCCCGGTAAGCCGATGGCCGCCGTATTTGACAGGAATACATTAACGTTACTGTCTGTGTCTGTGACCCCTGTTCAACCCACAATTGGTGGGATTCACCTTTCGTTTCTGCTGCTGGTTGAAATATGTAGGCTGCTCGCACAGCATGCTGAATGATTTAAGCCTATTTTGCTCGCTCAAAACTATTTTTTGTCGCAAATGCGAGTGCCGTGACGGACCGATCGCCACACTACGGTCATTTTAATCCGCCCGTCACGGCACGCCGTTTGATTGCGTTATCAAAACGCCGCTATTATTTGGCTTTGCTTTTAACTTATTCCACCAAATACCGAATGTGTGTTTTTTTGCAATATTCGGCCGAATATATTTGGTTACCGAATATTCGGTGCATCCCTAGAAAGAAGCCACGGAGCTTGCGGCTTGCTACATGGTCGGAGAAATGCTGCCGTTGTCTACGGTGGAGTCTAAATAGGTGGAGTAGGACTCGCTGACAGACATATTTCAGACCCAGGACTTGCATTATGCAGGGTACACGCTACACGCTGGTACTCACCAATTGTCCCCGGTCGTCTTTCACGGCGTGTGTGATGTCATCGGGTTATTCTTGTCCTATTTTTATTACTTTCACTATTATTTGAGTCACTGCCAGAACTGTGTCTGTTCATGTGCCAGCCGACATGTTGTTGTAGTCACCTAAAAGCATCAGCAGATGGCAGGAGCTACATTTGAAGCGCCATACGTAAACTATCAAGCTACTGTATCTTCCACAGGAAGTTCTGAGAAATGTTTCAGAATAAAAGCCTATTTAGAAAATGGAGGAATTCTCTCAGCTGAGGTTATGAGGGGCTTTTAATTTGAAACAAGTGTTGAGTTTGAAATGACGGTGTGATATGTTAACTTTATAAAGACAACGGAGCGGATAAAAAGTAAATATATAAACACACAGAGGGATTAATAAATAACAGACCGTCTATAATGTAGTTTGTTTCAAATGAAGCTGGGAGCCTCTGCAGATGTGGTGAGTAAAAGCCACGCCGCTATTTGTTAATGTTATTACTTTATGTCCGACTGTGAGGATGTACCATTGTTTGCTAGCTTGATGCCAATGACAGTAACGTTAACTCAGCGGGTTGACAAAGTGCCTCTGCTGTTTCACACAATCATTTCCCCCCTTTATTCTGTGTGGTAACATCCCTAGAGGTAATATTAAAAATGCTGGGGTGTTGTTGTCATACAGTTGTCTATGGCCAGCTGTGATGGGAGAATTGGATCTCAGTGAAGGGCAAGTGCTCCATAACTTTAATTTTGGAGACTATATATATATATATATAGTGTGTGTGTGTGTGTGTGTGTGTATATATATATATATATATATATATATATATATATGTGGTTGGTTTATACTCTGGAATCACCACTTGCAGCTATATTTGTTATTAAGGTTCAAAGGCCTTTGAAGCCTATCAATAAAATTATTATAAACATTTTAAAAATGAGTTTTAAATGAAGTAAGGCTGAAGTAAGGGCTATAATTTACCAATAATTATGGAACAATGTTTTCCTGTAGACAGGTTTCATATTTCAGCATGTTCAGATGGCCTACTGTGCTATGTGGGTTATAAATTGGATGTCTACTACTTGACCTCAGTCTTATTTTTTCTTCATATTGATTGAAAAAAAAAGATAGATGGTTCTTTTTAGGAAACTTCCAAGAAAACTGATCTTTAAGTTATTTGTAAATTACAGATTCATACAACAAAGTCTCAAAGTCCATCTGCTGTCACTGCGGAGAAAGTGGCCTGACCTTGGAAAACATTTTGAGTCTGGAGCTGGGGTCTCTGGATGTGGTGACCATGACTTTAGGATCTTCAACTCCAGTCCATTTATACTCATCATCCATGTGTGAGCTGACACCTGCACAGAAAACACCCAATACATCAATGGAAATGAATATATGGATGGTTAAATTAAATGGAATGAACAAATTGGTGCAATCAGATGGATGGTGTTGATAATCATGAAAAATAACACTTACCTTCTGCCCCCTCATCATCATACTCCAGTAGTTTCTGTAGCTGCAAGGCTTCTTTGCGTACCTCAGTTGGAAGAAGACGATTTTCTGCAGAGGAAAAAGAGCATGTGTTATACATGGATTTGTGGTAGGTTAATTTCCACTACTGATCACTTGTTACAGAAAATGCAGAAGGACAAATTGAACCTAATGATCATGATCATACCATCAAGTGCACCCTTCAGCTTTTGTTTCTTCTCTTCAATTGTTCGGACCCTGTCCTCTTGGGCCTTCCTGTACAGGTACTCTCGTCTAAGTCTCACCTCTCGACGAAGCTATAACAACATTAAACCAAATTATTTCACGCAAAGAGTTGCAGGCTCTACACTTAAGTCATTTTGATATGAAAATAAAAGCTTGGTTCAGAAACATAATAGGATCATTAAAAACAATGTAACGTATAATATTTTGACATCTGTGTTCATTGTGGTTAAATGTTATTTACACAACAGTTAGTTCAGGCCAAGCAATCTGATTAGACAAGAGGCATTCAAGAGCCCCTTTTACACTGCCAGATTTTCCGCGAATGTTGGGCCTTTTTGCCGGCAAGCTGCGAGCGTTTAGACACACAGAGCCAGATTGGTGAGTTGATCCGAGATGCCCAATTTTCCACCTCGTAGGGTAGTCATATTGGCAGAAACCTTTTAGTTTAAAAAGACCAAGGCGGCCTTCCGCAATGGGAGGGGCTGTTGAAGGCTTGTGGGAGGAGCTGCTGATGATGCCGCAAGTGCGACCCACTGGCGGTGGATAAACAGGAAACAGCCGATAGCAGGAATTAGTGAGGAGCTAGTAGTAAGAGGGAAACGGAAACCTGACAGACACTGTAAAGATGAGCAACTGGGGAGACAAAGAATTGCGCGCCCTCCTTGCCCTCGCAAACGAAGAGGCCATTAACTGTCAGATGACAGGAACGGTGAAGAACGGGCCGACTTACGAGAAAATTGCCAAAGGACTGACTAGCAGCGGCTTCCCTCCCATGTCACTGTTTACGTCACATGCTAAGCTACACGTTTCGTTAGTTGCTCACGCCCCCCATTGCCCCGAAAAAGGCGCATTCTGTATAAGTATGTAGGCGGCATTTCTGGAATTTCTCAATTGTGGGATCAATAAAGGTGTATCTTATCTTATCTTATTTTATTTTTGCCACACTCCCCGATTTTGTTTTTATACTGCAATTGCTGAAAAAAGACTGATTGGGCTTTCCTGCAAATTTGCACAATTTCTATCTAAAAATGGCTACTAAGTGTTGCTAAACAGCTGATGCTTTATTTAAAATAAACAATTCTATGTCATTACAATGACATGATTTGAAGTATCTTGGCCTGATTGTTGATCAAAATTTGAACTTTAAGGAGCATATAAGGAAAATAGTAAAAACCATAAAGTATAACTTGGAAAGTTTCGCTCCCTGGATGCAGCCAAGACATTTATGCATGCTATGATCCTCTCACGTCTTACTGCATTACATGCTTAGGACAGGCTGGGGAAACAGCCTTGAGACCCCTTGAGTTGATATACAAACAAACCTTTGGACAAAAAGCCATTGCATTTTCATTACTGTAGGATACTGAAGAAATAAAATTTACTGAGCATTGAAGAGTAAAGATTATGTTCAAATGTCTGGTTTATAACACTTAAAATGGTTTGGCTCTTCCTCCATTCTATAACTCTACGTACACTTCCTCAGTAAGTTATATTAGATCCTCGAGATAATCCTCTGTACAAGACTGGAACATACCATTTCATCGCACTGCATTTGGGCAGGCAGTTTTTCGTGTAAAAGCTACAAATCAGTTTAAGACTCTCCTGTTTTCAGGACACAGCTGGTTGTATGCTGGAGGATTCTTCACGGTCTAACCTGAAGTAAATCTATATCTCCCTGCCACAAAGGTGACCATTTCTATACAGGATATAATTACAATTAAGTATGGTAGCGTATCACACTACACAATAAATCATCTATTATAACAACTACAACAGCCCACACTGTTTCCTTTCGGAGAGACATCAGGCGCACGTTGTCAGTGACGCTATATTAACAGTTAACGTTAGCTAAGTTGATAATGAAGCTAATGAAGAAGGTAAATCGCCTGCACGCATTTCACACCAAGCTACCGATAGATTCCATGCTCAAACATATTTTCAAATAATTTTTAGACTTACCATGGTGTTGTCTTTGCCGGTGGTTAGCTAGCAGGAAACACACATGGAGCTAGGAGGACCTTCTCCTTCTTCTTCTTCTTCTTCTTCTTCTTCTTCTTCTTCTTTCTTTTTATGGCGGTTGGCAAACAACTTTTCAGGTGCATTACCACCACCTTCTGGACTGGAGTGTGGAACAGAATATACTATGTATTAAATTTTTTTTAACAAGCCCTGTTGCTTCCAAAAACCTAAAAATCTCTCCAAATACAACATCCCCTGAGTTTCTTCTCAATATATCTGCTACATTAAACGGTATCTTATTTCTCTGACATGCTGCTTTGAGTGTGTTTCTCTGTGTTTGGTACTTTGGACACTGAAAGAGGATATGTTCTACTGTTTCTCCTGACTCACAATGTTCACAATTTCCTGTTTCATGTTTCTGTATTATGAATAATGTGCTATTTAACCCCGTATGACCAAATCTCATGTGTGATATGATGTCTTCTTCTTTGCTGCTCCTTTGACATTCTCTCATTTCTCCAACATTCCTTTGTATATTGTAAAAATGTCGACCTCTGCTCTCTCTGTCCCATTGCGTCTGCCATTTCTTCTTCATCTCTGATTTTACTATACTTTTAATCTCGGCTTTACTGTATGTTACAACCATTGATATTTGTTCTTTTCTTGTTGCACTCTTGGCATACTTATTGGCCGGTTCATTCCCCTCAAATCCTATATGTGCTGGAACCCAAATGAACTTGATCTCAACTCCTGCTCTCTTTATTCCCTGTAATATATGTGCAGGACCTTCTCCTTCTCCTTCTCCTTCTTCTTCTTCTTCTTTTGGTTTCATGGCGGGTTGCAACCATCGCTTATTAGGTGCATACCGCCACCTAACGTAACTGAACCGGAGTATGTCAATAATGGAGTACGTAGTGTGAGTTACTATCCTGAACATCATTAGGTAGCCTACCTAATAATCCTTAATTTTTAATTAGAAAAAAAAAAAACAAAACAAAAAAAAAAACACACACACACACACACAACAACAACAACGACGCTCAACTAATCTTAAATTCTATAATATAATCTTGTCTACTTCAGTCAGATATTCTACTATAGCTTTCTGTGTGTCCTGTACCCCATTTCCTGTTGTTCCCAAAATATCCTCAAGACTCCACTCTCTACCTGCCTTACCTATCTTTTGAGTTAGTTTAGTCCTTTCTTCCCTATATTTTCGACAGTGCATCAATAGGTATATGTTCCACATCTTCTGTTATTTTACATTCCTAACACTCATCTAAAGTAGGTTTTTCCTATCAAAAATCAAAAATTTTGTTTTATTTAGACCTGTGTGGTCAAATCAAATCTTGTTAGTTTTTTTTTTTAGTTTAGTTTAATAGCTTATTTGTTTAACAAAGGACAGTGTACATCAATGAACATTCCTTTTAGGGGAAAAAAGAAAAGAAAATGTGGATGCACCCAATTGCAGCCAGGGGTTAATTTACATTGGTTACATTAATAAAAAAAATCAATACAGTACACATAGAATATACAAGTACAATATAAGATACATTAAAACACATAACAATCTTATCGTCGCAGTATAGAGTCGGCCAGCGACACATAACAGAAATATTGCACACATCATGTTGCCTCCAGTACCTGAAGTATTCCTTCCGTTATCTTCTTCTTCTCTCAATTTTTGGCGGATCGCAAACAACTTCCAGGTGCATACCGCCACCTAACTGTGCAAGAGTGTGCAACATCATGTCATCCACCCTGCCTCTCAAATCCCACTCATCAGCCTAGTGTCCTTAAAGAAATGAATAAGTGCCTTCCTGGTGGTTTTAACCCCTTTCCCTCTGTTCCCAGTATCCCACTCAAATTCCACTCACGTCCTGCCTCTCTGACTTTATCCTGCAGCCTTTCTCGTTCTATTTCATACAGTACATTTCATACATGTTACAGTACAGTAGAATATGTTCAGCGTTTTCTTTTACTCCACAGTTCTCACACTTACCACTATTCCTTTTCCCCATAACATACAGTGTGCCATTTAGTCCTGTGTGATCTACTCTGAGTCTTGTTATGACTCTTTCCTCCCTTCTGTTCCTTTCTTTGTAATTCTTTATTATGATAGACTTTTGTATTTTGTGGTATCCCTGTCCTTTCTGGTCTTCCCTCCACCTTTTCTGCCATATTTCCATTCCCTTCTTCTTTATCACTGCTTTCCCTCCTCCTTTTCCTAGTGGAACTGGTACTGTTATTTCCTTTCCCAGAGCTGTTTTTGCTAATTTATCAGCACACTCATTCCCTGCTATTCCAACGTGTGCTGGCACCCAACAGAACTGTACTTCTGTACCACCCCTGTAGAGCTTAGATCGGGCCCAAAAAATTCAGCCTGACCCGGCCCAAGCCCGTGCACATTATGTCCGGGACCGGCCTGGCCCGTCCAAGTAACTGTAATTATGGGCCTGAGCCCGATTTAAACCCGACATTTTTCAATAAGTTGGCTGTTATAATTAACGCTAAGGACACACCGAGCGCGTTAGTGCCGCGTAGGCTTGACTGTCCACACAGGCAGCGCATTTCTCCTGTGCTCTCTGCGCCGGTTAAACATCAACTCCACTCGTCTGTTCCGTCAGTACTTGTTTTTTCACTTCAACAGGTCATTTTAAACATGGGTAAGTCCATATTTTCATCATTTTTTATAACGTAATAAGTTAATGACAATTTGTCATTGCATGTCCATGTATTGAGCGTGTTGGGTAAACTCTGAATGAATATTTTGAGTATTGAATGAGTATTTTTTGGAGGCACGGAAAGCCGCTGTCCCTCCCACTTATCTCTACCACCCCCCCTCTCTCTGTATGTGTGAATTGCAACCCCCAACCTGTAGCCATTTCTCTCTCTCTCATATCTGACTCTCTCTCTCTCTCTCTCTCTCTCTCTCTCTCATATCTGACCGGGCCGGCCTGGGTCCGTCAGAGGGGTGGGGTGGCCGGGCTCGGGCTCGGGCAGAGAATCTAAGCTCTACACCCCTGTGTATTCTGAACAAACTGTGATAAATGTCAGTGAGTAAGTTTTCTCTTCCGGATGATGTTGATTAAATACTTTCCACTACGGCTATTGAATCTGTGCATACCACCACCATATCTGGTCTGACCTCTTCCACCACCTGTAACCCAATAATGACTGCCACCATTTCTGCTGTATATACTGATATTCGGTCCGTCAGTCTTTTGGAGATGGATATATTATACTCAGGACTGTACACACCAATTCCCACATGTTCCTGTTGATTTTTTGACCCGTCTGTGTATATTTTCATGTAGTTGTGATAGCTATTTCTCAGGTAACAACTTGATTTGATGCCCACTTCATCCATTATCCATTCTTTTTTCTGTTCCAGAATGCTGATGTCTATATTTACTTCTGGAAAGAGCCAAGGAGGTATATTACTGTTTGGGACTGCTTTACTGAACTCTACCGTCTCCATTCCATATGCTACCAGTCTCTCTTCTCTTGACCACCCAAACCCCTGCCTCTGGAATTTAGAATATTCCCAGCAGTCCTGCAGTATCATTGTTGTAAGGTTTTCCTCCCCACTCCCTTTTAGTCTTATCCAATATGCAAATGCAAGTTTTTCTCTTCTTAACTCCAGCGGTGTCTCTCCTGCTTCTACTAACACTGCATTAATGGGTGTTGACCTAATAGCTCCTAAACATATTCTCAGTGCTCTATACTGTAGTCTGTTTACTTTTTGTAATGGTGTCTTTGCTGCTGCTTCATATATTATACAACCATAGTCTATTGTTGACCTCATAATTGCCCTATATACAGTACAGGCCAAAAGTTTGGACACACCTTCTCATTCAATGCGTTTTCTTTATTTTCATGACTATTTACATTGTAGATTCTCACTGAAGGCATCAAAACTATGAATGAACACATGTGGAGTTATGTACTTAACAAAAAAAGGTGAAATAACTGAAAACATGTTTTATATTCTAGTTTCTTCAAAATAGCCACCCTTTGCTCTGATTACTGCTTTGCACACTCTTGGCATTCTCTCCATGAGCTTCAAGAGGTAGTCACCTGAAATGGTTTTCCAACAGTCTTGAAGGAGTTCCCAGAGGTGTTTAGCACTTGTTGGCCCCTTTGCCTTCACTCTGCGGTCCAGCTCACCCCAAACCATCTCGATTGGGTTCAGGTGACTGTGGAGGCCAGGTCATCTGCCGCAGCACTCCATCACTCTCCTTCTTGGTCAAATAGCCCTTACACAGCCTGGAGGTGTGTTTGGGGTCATTGTCCTGTTGAAAAATAAATGATCGTACAACTAAACGCAAACCGGATGGGATGGCATGTCGCTGCAGGATGCTGTGGTAGCCATGCTGCTTCAGTGTGCCTTCAATTTTGAATAAATCCCCAACAGTGTCACCAGCAAAACACCCCCACACCATCACACCTCCTCCTCCATGCTTCACAGTGGGAACCAGGCATGTGGAATCCATCCGTTCACCTTTTCTGCGTCTCACAAAGACACGGCGGTTGGAACCAAAGATCTCAAATTTGGACTCATCACACCAAAGCACAGATTTCCACTGGTCTAATGTCCATTCCTTGTGTTTCTTGGCCCAAACAAATCTCTTCTGCTTGTTGCCTCTCCTTAGCAGTGGTTTCCTAGCAGCTATTTGACCATGAAGGCCTGATTCGCGCAGTCTCCTCTTAACAGTTGTTCTAGAGATGGGTCTGCTGCTAGAACTCTGTGTGGCATTCATCTGGTCTCTGATCTGAGCTGCTGTTAACTTGCCATTTCTGAGGCTGGTGACTCGGATGAACTCATCCTCAGAAGCAGAGGTGACCCTCGGCTTCGCGTCGGGGTTCCATACATCCTGTCGGGGTTTATTTCTCCATAACAACCTCCGAACTATACATTATCCCTTACAGAGATAATTCATAACACCTCACAGGTGTGGCATATCACGATGCTGATTAGACAGCATGAATATTGCATAGGCTGGCCACAATAAAAAGCCACCCTGAAATGTGCACTTTTGCTTTATCGGCGGGTCTGTGGGAGTCAGAAAACCAGTCAGTATCTGGTGTGACCACCATTTGCCTCACGCAGTGCAACACATCTCCTTCTCGTTACATTACACTAGCTAACGTTAGCCAGTGAGATGAGATGAGATGACGATGAGATGAGATAAACTTTATTGTCCCCCGAGTTGAAATTTGTCTTGGGCAAGTACATACAGCTGCTGCAAAATAGTGTTTTCTTTTTGTTTCAACAAAACTATTATCATGACAGATGCGCGAACTGGCGAGTAGCCTATGTTCGTAGTTCGTTCCTTACCTCTCATTTAGGTCTCAGCACACGCGGAGAATCTCTTCTTCTTCACCCCAAAACATGTCCAGTCAGTGCCGGTACACGTGACGCGCTTCGGCGTGACATGTAAGGCTAAAGGTTACGAGACCTCATATGCAGAAACGCAACTCCTTTTTTTTTTTCTTTTTTTTTTAGAAACACAACTCCTGATTGTCGGCTGTAGCGGTTAATATTATTTGTGATCTTTCTATGAATTAGATTTTCATATTTTTTGTAAAATGTATATTTTTATAAAAAATCCCAGGAAATAGTAACCGAGGTATTTACCTCGGGTACCTCATAGCTAGTTACGGCCATGCACACATGCACAAACAGGACCTATACATGCACAAAGTGGAGAGATGTCAGAGTGAGGGGGCTGCCCTTGGTGAGGCTTAGTAACCCTCTCTGTTCCAACACATATGACAGCCTCGGAACTATCAACTTCTCCATCCATTTGCATAAGTGAGACGTCAAGGCTATGGGTCTATACCTACCAGGCTTAGCAGGATCCTTCCCTGGTTTATTAAATGGCAATATTATTGCTCTTTTCCAACCACTCGGCAGGACTCCCTCCCTCCATATTCTATTTAAAAGTCTCAACACAAGCTTCAATGATTCCACTGATAGTTCCCGGAACATGGCATAACATAACTGGTCCTGTCCTGATGCAGTATACCCGGTACCTTGTAATGCTATTTTAAGTTCTGAGCTTGTAAAGTCCATATCCAGTGTTGATGAATCATCCTCTCTCTTCTCTCTCACCTTCTCATTTTCTCTGAGTGTGTGGGCTTTCTGCTGCCTATGTATCTCATCGAGGTGCTCTCCACTATGTACTGCAGCAAATGCCATACCTAATACATCAGCCTTGTCTTTGTCTGATACTGCCAGTCTCTCCCCATCTTCTAGTGCTGGTATTTTAACTGACTGCCTTTTCCCACTCATTCGCTTGAACATGGACCAGACATCCCCCAGCTCAACTCCTCTGCCAATAGTGGAACAAAATTCTCTCCATGAGCTCTTTTTTGTGTACTTCACTGTCCTACGAGCCACTGCCCTTTTTCTTTGATATTCTATAATATTCTCTTGTGATAATCTAATCAATATAACAATAATCTTTCTTCAGCTCTCTGAATGCTTTGTTTCATTCTTTTATCGCTCTGCTGCATTCCTCGATCCACCACGGCACCACCTTCTTCCTACCCTGTGTTGTTCTTTTTGGTATACTCAGGTTTGCTGCATTTATAATATGTTCTGTAATTGGATTCGTACACTCCTCTATGCCTCCTTCTAGAGTTATCGAATGTGCTGAC
Organism: Epinephelus lanceolatus; assembly: GCF_041903045.1. NCBI lineage: Eukaryota > Metazoa > Chordata > Actinopteri > Perciformes > Serranidae > Epinephelus > Epinephelus lanceolatus. The sequence goes on from NC_135742.1 coordinate 46,605,152, forward strand.
TCTTCACAACGTAACCTAAATTCTTGCCAATTTGCCTTATCAAAGCACTTGTAGACATACACTTGTGTTTACAATAGTGAGCACCGGGAAATGATCACTTCCTACAGTTTAATCAGTCTTGACATACCACTCACAGGTATTCACCAATCTATCTGACATCATTGTAAGATTCAAGCATGACATTGTACCCCTGTTCACGTCAACTCTCATACCTTTTCCATTGTTAAGGCAGACTAGTGACCTTTTATCCATCATTTCTTCCACTACATTCCCATTTCTGTCTGTGTGCGTGCTACCCCACAAGCTGCTGTGTGCATTAAAATCCCCACACCATATTTCTTTCCAAGATACATTCCCTGCCATTTCCTGGAACATTTCATCAGTTAAATTTCTACATGGATTATAAAAATTAATTAGTTTAATATTTCTCTCATTCCTTGGGCTGCAAATTTCAACAACAGTACATTCCATATCTTCAGGGGAGGCCATCTCCCTATAGGCCAAGCCATCTTTGAGAAAAGTAGCACACCCTCCACCATTTTTGTTGTTATTTCTGTCATGTCTTATAGAACTGAACCCTGGAATCACAAAATTTAACTGAGGTCGTAGCCAAGTTTCTTGTACACATACTACATCTGGAACTTTATCCAGTTCATGTATATACTTTTTAAATTCTTGTCCATTGGCTATGAGGCTTCTCGCATTCCACTGTAGTATGTGAAGTACCATTAGCAATATGCTAACCCTCCACATGAGCATTTTCTGCAACTTCAGTTTCCATTAGTAGTGCGTGTATCTGGTCTGCTTTCACATCTCTCATATCAAGGAATCTTTCTGCTGCTTCCACAATGGTCTTGGTCCTGTCACTTTTCTTTTTCAGCTGTGATGCAACATTAATAGTGTGGCAGATGAAGACCACAAAGTTCACTTTGTTCACAACTAGTGTCTCATCATTAACGTTGCATTTATGATTGCAACCTATTTGTGTAGTCACAGGGGTTTGGGTTCGGACCTGATCATCTGGTGCTTTACTGTCACTCTGTACTGCATGTCTTTGTGCCATTTCACTGCAGTTCCTGTTGTTTGTTCCTGCCCCCCTAACGTTCTTCAGTGCTTCTGCATATGAGACTTTATCCACTATTTTAACTCTCTGGGCCTCTCTGGCTTCCCTCTGCACAACACATCCTCCATAGGCAGCGCTGTGCTTTCCTCCACAGTTACAGCATTGCACCTTAGCGTCTTTGTCACATTTCCCATACTCATGTTGTCCTCCACATCGTGCACACCTTAGCTTTCCTTTACACTGTTGTGCCGTGTGCCCCATTCTCTGGCATGCATAACACCTGAGTGGCTTTGGTATGAATTCCCTCACAGTGTAGTTCATATATCCCATTTGCACTGAATTTGGGAGAGTTTTCTCAAACTGGAGTACTACTGTCAGTGTTTCCTTCAGTGTGCCATCCCTTTTACTTTTAAGCCTTGTGGCATCAATCACTTTTTCTCCTTGTACCTCATTTTTAACATCTTCCACTGACATGCTTAGTGGGACTCCTGAGATTACTCCTCTTACTCTTGACATTGCTCCAGGGATATGAGCCTTCATCCTTTCTCCTTTTAGTGATGACATTCTAAGTATCTTTTCTTGTTGTTGTTTACTGGTTGCATGTATCAACACTCGTTTGTTATTCAAAAACCTGGCGTATTTGATTCGATTGCTCTGGTAAGTTTAATTGGGTGATAGTGCCCACCATCCTGATTGAATCTGATCACCACTTTCCATTCGCCTTTTACAGCTTGCTCCATATTTTTCTGCCTTACATTCCGACTGCTTTTAGCTTTCTTGTTCATACCACCCCTGGCTTCGTTGCCATCCGACCAACTTATTGCTCGTCTCGTAAACTCGTCTCGTAAACTTCTCTCTGTCAGAGCCTTTTTCTTCTTCCTAGACTGATACATCATCCAATCCATTACATTTTCTCTTCCATCTGAGCTAGATGTCATGATGTTACAGTCAGAGTACAGTTTATGCAAATTCGCCAAACAAAACTATTCAATCCTACCGCTCTACTCTCGCCACGTCACCACCCGGGTCCTCCGCTGTTATCTCTGTCCCATCTGTCTTGCTGTTCTTCTCCTTCTTCTTCTTCTTCTTCTTCTTCTTCTTGGTGCATTACCGCCACCAACTGGTATGGAGTGTGGATCGGGAATCTAACTTAAATGTACCACTTCTGAAACACACACAAAAAAAAATCTAAAGGAAAATTAGACAAATAAATAAAACAAAGTTATATTCTCTTTATCAAATTCGTTCTCCTATGATACTGTAATAGTGTGTCATAACATTTCTCACTTGAACTTCTCTGTAAAATATCTCTTAAATCCAATCTCAACTTATTTCTGTGAGGTTCAAAATAAGTTCCTTTGTCTCAGCATCATACTTTGGACAATAAAGTACAACATGTTCTATGGTTTCCTGTTGGTCACAAGAGTCTCAGTTTCCTGAAGTAGGCCTATCTTACCATATAATGATGAAAACTCTGTCTGTGGGTGTGTCTGTCTGTGTCTCTGTTCCACGTTTTTCTCCTGACTGAAATTTGGCACAGTGGTAGAGGGTCATGGGAGGATGCGAATGAAGCAATATTACATCAACTGGCCAAAGCTGTCAAGATGGCGGCAGCAGGCAGGTCAGGAGCGACGGGAGCTCTTTTAACGCTGTTAGCTTTTGGATTCATTTTAAAGTTTTTAGACATTGGTCCCTCTTTTTTAGACACTGGTCCCTTCTTAAATGAAAAACTTTTACCAACTACTCAGTTACCAGTAACACAGCTATACATTTCGGGTACGGCAAATACACGCTACTGAAGGCCTTTGTTTCCACCGCTGGCCAAGTAATTTTTTTTTTTTTTTTTTTTATATACTTTATTAATCCCCGAGGGGAAATTCAATTTTTCACTCTGTCAATTACACACAGGTCCGAACACACACATGCACAAACTGGACCTATACATGCACTAAGTGGAGTCAGAGTGGGCTGCCCATGACAGGCGCTCCGAGCGGTTGGGGGGTTCGGTGCCTTGCTCAGGGGCACCTCGGCAGTGCCCAGGAGGTGAACTGGCACCTCTCCAGCTACCAGTCCACGCTCCATATTTTGGTCTGGACGGGGACTTGAACAGGCGACCCTCCGGTTCCCAACCCAAGTCCCTATGGACTGAGCTACTGCTGCCCCACAACACAAGCGTGCCAGCGATACCCGACGAAAACATCAAAGTGACCGTATCATCATTATCACACTGTTGCTGTCTGGCGACATACATGAGTGCCCAGGCCCGAAATCTGGAACTGCCTCTGATACGGTAAACCGCAGTACGACTGTCGGCCTAGTGACCTAGTGAGTGGCCTAGTGAGGGCCCGTCCATGGCTTCCCCCGGGGGGTTGGCTGTCCAAACTGCCAGCAGCATCAATGGGCTTGCCGGGCGGGAAGCTGTCACTTCCAGCGGAGCTACTAGCCTGGCAGCTAACATCTCCAGCGGGCCTGCTAGCCGAGGTCCCCAGCGGGCAGCAGCGGGCAGCAGTGGGCCCCCAGCGGATACACGCCGACGGCAGTGTGCCTAGCAGCTGAGAGGCCCACACCACCTTCCGCGGGTCTGATTTCCGAGCAGCCATCATCTCCAGCGGGACCGCTGGACAGGCACCTGTCCTACCATAGCAGTGGCGGACCGGCAGTGGCGGCTCCACCAGCGGGGTTGCGCTCAGAACATCCAGCTCAGCAGCTCGTGGCTCAGTGGCTCCCCCAGCGGGGTCGCGCTCAGAGCATCCAGCTCAGCAGCTCGTGGCTCCATCCATCCTGTCCTGCCATAGCGGCAGCGGCGGACCGGCAGCAGTGGCTCCACCAGCGGGGTTGCTCTCAGAGCGCCCAACTCGGCGGCTTGTGGCTCCGTCCATCCTGTCCTGCCATGGCAGCAGTGGTGGACCGGCAGCAGTGGCTCCACCAACAAGGTCGCGCTCAGAGCATCCAGCTTGGCAGCTCTTGGCTCCATCCATCCTGCAGCCTTTTTCTCCGGCGGGTTGGCGGGCTCCGGTTGGTCTGCGGACAGAGCTGTCTACTTCTCCGGTGGGTCTGCAGACTGAGCAGCTCTTTTCTCCGGCGGGTTGGCAGGCTCCGGTCGGTCAGCGGACTTAACTGTCTTCCTCTCCGGTGGGTCATCGGACTGAGCAGCCCTTTTCTCCGGTGGTCAGCGGCCCAGCAGCAGAGGCTCCCGCGACAAAATGCAGGAATCCAGCTCTAAAGAAGTACCGGACATGAATCTTCAGCACTTTAAATCATGCCAAGTTAGTATGGGACCCTCTTTCTAAACCTAAGGGGTTATTATGTGGTCATTTAAATATCCGTAGCATGGTACCCAAACGTGAACAAATTGAACATCTACTTGGTAACTCAAATTTAGATATCCTAGGTTTATCCGAGACATGGCTGTCCAGCTCCTCACCTGAAGCTGCCATTATTTTACCCCATTATAATGCATTCAGGCATGACAGGGCCATAGGTAAAGGTGGAGGGGTTCTTCTTTATGTTAAAGACACCATCAAATGCAGTCAACTCACTGCTCCTAGTGGAGTTGATATTGAAGCTGTCAGTGTGAAAGTCTCTCTCTGCTGAAATGTCTTTTGTGTTGATTTGGATGTACCGCCCTCCTTCTGCCAAATCAGATTTTTTTGCCCATCTAAAAGCTCTCCTAAATCACCACACTGATCATCAGTCTGAAATTTTGGCAATGAGGGACAATCTATGGATCATTTCAATCTATCTCAGTTGGTTGAACAACCGACCAGAATTACTAATTCTTCTAGAACTAGAATAGACCTGAGAGGATAACGGCTACCCACAATCTGTTAACAGGGCTCTCTGATCATATTGCAATCATTTTTTCTCGAAAACTTACAAGATCATGTTTCTCTAATGTTCCCCCTATTCCAGTTAACTCCACATCTGTGTTTGAGTTTATACCCAAAAACCAGCAACATAACTTAGCCAAGCACTTAAAGAGTTCAATTGGTCTAAAATCCTTGCATGTGTGAACCCGGAGAGTGGCTGGGATCTATTTGATAGATCAGTCAAGGAGGTCTTGTCCCCTCTTACCCGTAGAGGGAAATATGGGAAAAAATTGGGTCACACTCTGCCATGGGTTGATGAGGAGTGCAGGATGCTCATGTCTGCTAGGGACATCTTATTGAAACGCTCTTTAAGGTCTGGTCTGGTCACTGACAGGTTAAAATTGACCACTGCCAGAAATAAAGTCACTCAGGCTAGGCTAGGTACGGCTAAAGCCAAGTTCTTCATGGGTATAATTGAGAATGCTCATGGTAATGCGCAGCGGAGGCTCTGCAGTCTGCGTCGGCCCTGGAGCGGGCGCTAACCTCGCTAGCCACCCAGGTTCAACAGATGGCGGCCACCATGCTGCAACAGGCTGCTCCCACCTCAGCTCCAAGTCCTCCTGCTCCGGCTCCAGGTTTCCCACCAAGCACCGCTCCAGAACCCCGGGTGGGAGCCCCAGAGCGTTACTCCGGGGATCCTGAGGGCTGTAACCCGTTCCTGACGAACTGTTCCATCATGTTTGCCCTGCAGCCCCACACCTTCGCCTCAGAGGCGGCGAGGGTCGCCTTCGCCATCAACCACCTTACTGGCAGAGCACGTCTGTGGGGAACAGCAGAATGGTTGAGGGGCATGCCAGCCTGCTCCTCTTTTCAGGCCTTCTCAGTGGAGCTTCGCAAAGTTTTCGGACCTGTTTCTCTGGGCCCCGATGCCACCGGAGGACTCATGAGCCTGAGGCAGGGGAACCGACCTGTGGCCAATTACGCCATTGACTTCCGCACCCAGGCCCGAGTCAGTGACTGGAACTCAGCTGCCCAGTGCAGTGCCTTCCTCAATGGACTTGCACCATACATCAAGGATGAGTTGGTCTCCTTCAACCTTCCACCTTCCCTCGACGGGCTCATTGAACTGTCTTCTAGGCTGGACAGGCGCATTCAGGTGAGGAGAAGGGAGCTATGGCAGGAGGGGGTGGACCGCCGACCATCCGCCCACCTGTGTGGGTCACCAGCCACCCCCAACCTTTCCACAGAACCTGCAGCCAGGGGGGGCCGAACCCATGCAGGTGGGACGCACCAGCCTGACGCCTGAGGAGCGGGAGCGGCGACGTCGGGGAAACCTCTGCCTCTACTGCGGCCAGGCCGGGCACTTCGTCTCCCGTTGCCCAGTAAAAGGGAGGGCTCAGCAGTAAAGAGGGGCATTCTGCTGAGCCGGTCCCAGGACTCTGCCCCTTGCCCAAGACCGTTGTTCCACGTCCAGCTCCTGTTGGCGGGGGGCTCTCACACCCTCGCCACCTTCATTGACTCTGGGGCAGACGTCAGCCTGATCGATGAGGAGCTCGCCGTTCAGCTGGGAATTGACCAGGTTCCTCTGCCACGTCCAGTACCAGCCAGCGCCCTGGACGATCATCTCCTGGAGACCGTTACTCATTAGACCACACCCATCCACATGCTCCTGTCCGGCAACCATCACGAGACCGTCCAGTTCCACGTCCTGAGATCACCTAACCTCCCGCTGATCCTTAGCTACCCCTGGATCCGCCGCCATAACCCACATAGACTGGGCGACGGGGTCCATCCTGGGGTGGAGCTCCTCCTGTCATCAAGTTTGCCTCAGACAAGCCGTTGCACCTCTGCCACCCACCAGCTCCAGTTCGATTGCCAACCTGTCCGAGGTGCCTGTCGAATGTCACGACTTTCGGGAGGTGTTCAGCAAGGTGAAGGCTACCTCTCTGCCCCCCCATCGGCCCTACGACTGCGCCATAGACCTCCTGCCCGGCACCACGCCCCCCACGGGCCGCCTCTACTCTCTGTCTGCACCTGAAAGAGAGGGCATGGAGACCATGGCCGTAACTAGCTATGAGGTACCCGAGGTAAATACCTCGGTTACTATTTCCTGGGATTTTTTATAATAATATACATTTTACAAAAAAATATGAAAATCTAATTCATAGAAAGATCACAAATAATATTAACCGCTACAGCCGACAATCAGGAGTTGTGTTTCTAAAAAAAAAAAAAAAAAAAATGTGTACCGGCACTGACTGGACATGTTTTGGGGTGAAGAAGAAGAGATTCTCCGCGTGTGCTGAGACCTAAATGAGAGGTAAGGAACGAACTACGAACATAGGCTACTCGCCAGTTCGCGCATCTGTCATGATAATAGTTTTGTTGAAACAAAAAGAAAACACTATTTTGCAGCAGCTGTATGTACTTGCCCAAGACAAATTTTAACTCGGGGGACAATAAAGTTTATCTCATCTCATCGTCATCTCATCTCATCTCACTGGCTAACGTTAGCTAGTGTAATGTAACGAGAAGGAGATGTGTTGCACTGTGTGAGGCAAATGGTGGTCACACCAGATACTGACTGGTTTTCTGACTCCCACAGACCCGCCGATAAAGCAAAAGTGCACATTTCAGGGTGGCTTTTTATTGTGGCCAGCCTATGCAATATTCATGCTGTCTAATCAGCATCGTGATATGCCACACCTGTGAGGTGTTATGAATTTGAAACATAATGTTGATCAAAAAAGGACATAAACAAGAGATTACGGGGCGTGTTTCACATTTACATTAACTGATCATAAGTCTGTCTGTCTGTCTGTCTGTCCTTTTTATGTACTTTCAGTGAGTTGAACCCTCTGGAGACAGGATCCAGCCAGCCCTCCAAAAGGTCAATAATAGCCTATATATCTATATCTGAGAGTGCCAAAAGTAAGAAAAAATAAAGAATCCAGTCAACAACATTATGTGATTGTGTATTTGTGTAATTGCACAGTTTAAAACACTATTTATTTTACTTCTTATTCATAAATAAGTGCTCAAAATTTTTTTGCTCGCGCACTTTGCGTGCTCGCATGGTTTGTACCTCACTAGTTTCATAACCCTGGTTACAGCCCTGATGGAGACCTACATCAACGACGCCTTGGCTGCCAGGATCATCTGTCCCTCCTCGTCACCCGCTGGGGCGGGATTTTTCTTTGTCGGCAAGAATTCCCTGAGGCCCTGCATCGACTACAGGGGCATCAACGACATCACTGTCAAGAACCGCTACCCCCTCCCACTCATCGCTTCGGCCTTCGAACTGCTTCAGGGGGCTACAATTTTCAACAAGCTGGATCTCCGCAACACCTACCATCTGGTCCGGATCCGGGAGGGGGACGAGTGGAAGACGGCCTTCAACACACCCACCGGACACTATGAGTACCTAGTTATGCCCTTCGGCCTCACCAATGCCCTGGCCATTTTCCAGGCCCTCACCAACGACGTTCTAAGAGACATGCTAAACAGTTATGTATTCGTCTACTTGGGCGACATCCTGATCTTCTCCCAGACCAAGGAGGAACATGTACATCATGTTCAGACTGTGCTCCAACGCCTGCTGGAGAACTCACTTTTCATTAAAGCTGAGAAGTGCAAGTTCCATGCCACCTCCGTCTCCTTCCTGGGGTACATCATCAGTCGAGACCACATGGAGATGGATCCCGCCAAGGTCTCTGCTGTCGCCTCCTGGCCCATCCCTGATTCTCGGAAACAGCTGCAGCGGTCAATAATGAATCAATCTCAATATCTGGGTTATGAATTCTCTAGACAGTGATCTCAGCTCCGGTCCACAAGATATATATCACAGACAACGACTTGACGATAAATGAAGATTTATTTAACTAAATAGGTAACACTGAATAAATGAATAGCAAATGATGATTATATGACACAACACAAAATTAACAGTATATAAATGGAATGAAATGAGAAGTAACACTCGTGTGATTTACTTAGTTTGGCGATAGTGGGAGAGTATATTAAAACAGCCTATATTATAAATGGGGACCGCAGGAATGCGCAAAACCATTCACTTAGACCTAATGAAACCTAAATTAAAATCAAGATAATTAACTAAGCCTCCTGTTCGACCTCCCTCTTCACCGCACAGTGGCTAACTCAAGTTATGGAAGTTTTGGCCTACTTTCAACAGCGGGGATCACAGGTGAAATTCCTTTAGGTCCCCGGGACTGTCGCTTGGCTGCTCTTAGATTTTCCAGCAGACTGGCACGGCTGTTTCACAGCGGGGAGAGCGGTTGAAGTTGCGATGTCCTGTGGGTGCCCAATGGGCTGGTTCACGCTGCAGAAGGCCTGTGGGCTGGGCAGGAGGACCACTGTGGCAAGTGGCTGGCAGCCAGTTCTGATGAATCTGGAGCGAAGAGGTTGGTCGGCAGGTGCTGTCTACTTTGTTCTGGTTACTCGCTTATAATATTATGACAACACCATCGCTGGCCGTTCAATATTGTTGTCAAAGTTACTATTACGTGTAAAAATGTTGAAAACCCTGGAGATACAAGAAAACTGGATCGATAAGTTCAAAATAACTTTGCTCATGAGCACAAAAGAGTTAAAAGCGTAATAAAGGAAATTACGCACAACAAAAAGGTAAAATGCGAATAAATACAGCAGAACTCACAGTACGAATGATAGGGAATAACTAACAAAAGACATAAAAAAAAACCGAGAAGAGAAACAAAAGAGAAAACAAGAGTGAAAACAATAGCGACAACACAAGAGACAAGAGAACACCAGATACAAGAGAGAGAGCCGCGTCAAGCGCACAGGTATTTGACTGGCCCAAAAAGTGGGCGGCGGTCCTGATAAGGGGGTTTCCCTCGTGATGAAAAATATATCCCCTTGAGATATAATCAGAGGAAACTTTAATGCTTTCCTGATACGAGGTTGTATACTTATATGTTACGCGCGAAGAACGTATACTCTTCCCTCTATGGTCAACATTGTTTCTTAACATCCAATTAAACATACAGATTAACATTAAATCAAAATACACTTATTATGCCGTGGTATCAGCGAGCCTACGTCAAATACACACACTGATTAATTCAATGACAATATATGAGAAACAAAATGAAGGAGCATGTATTCATGCAACAAGTTGATTAATAATCCCTAGTTATATCTTCATTAAAAATATATAAAGTTGACTTCCTTACGGTAACTCTTCTTAACTCTGCCACAAGATGGCAGTATGGCTACATGTTAGAGAGTTGAAACTAATATTGAATTCTACACATATGAATCTGGTGCTTTGACAGGGTTCAAGCAAAGTACCATTAAGATAAAAACATGATCATGTGTGTGTATAAGTCAGGATATGTCAAACGGTCAACAAAGAGGAACAAGGATATGACAACATACATTTCAGTCTTAGCACACAGAGACATTTGTCTCCCCCCTTGGGGCACATGAAGTGGCAGGATGCGGTCATCAAAGCGTGCATTGTTTTTCAGAGCAGAGCTGTTAATCCAAGCATTACCTCTGGGTGTAAAAGGGGACCCCCTTTATAAGTTAATGACTTACAAAGTCATTTGAATCATCTTCACATGATCTTCTTGGAGTATTGCGGCTGACTGACGATCACTATAAAATCGACACGCCACAGGAGGCTAAGCACAGGAGATAACTTTGACGCGCCCACAAACTGATTCACACTCTCTCCTTTACTTGGTTCATTTCTCTTTAATGCCATATCACAAAGCCATGCATTTGACACATGTGCTAGTGCAAGGTTTGATCATGATACAAGTAACAGGATTAATAACATGATGGTTTAAGCGCTAGCATTAGCGGTCAACAGAAAGTTTCCCTCCCGACTCACCCTCCTTCGTGGACAAACACAGAACTGACAACAGGTGAGCATAATCATCTGCAATCACAGAGGGCACCACACAGTGACACGCCCACCACCCAAGCACCAATGGCGTGTACTCACCCACATCACATAGACATTCAGACTTACCAACATGACACACACACACATATGGCTCCTACATGGAGTCATGCAGGCTGCATATCCTGACCGGGGTCAGTTCAGGGGCAGGGCAATAAACATCTGGCCTTGCTGAGGATGGACCCACTCGATTCCAATGTTGACTGTCCCGGGAACCTTGGATCGCCCAGGTGGTGCATATTGAGGGTTAGGCCATGTGAGCTGATGCTCAAGTCCTGTACAGGGCTCACTACTTAGAAATCCAGGTCCAGGATGGCCGGGACCAGGGGAGTACCAACTCCACTGTAGTCCCTGCCTTCCGCAACCTCCTGCAGTTCAGTTGATTGATTGTCTTTCCGTGACTTTCTGGATTTGGCTAAGGTTTCTAGACCTCTGTGACATTTTTCCAGTTTGCACTGTAGAGCTTGGGAGCGTTTAATCAGAGATATTGGATGAAGCGAGATACCCAACTCAGCTCACTTCCTGATTCAGTGACGTCAGTGCCACGCCCCCGTAGAAGACTTGCGGCAGCTCTGAATGTATTGTCGTCAATGAGGAAAATGAACGTGATCACAATTTATGGTCAGTTCTTTCGCCCTGTAGTCACTAAAGTAAATATTGGGTTCATTTTCCACAAGCCAGGCTCTGAGTGGAGGGAGAGCTAACCACGCCCACTTAGGAGACAGGAAGAGTAACCGTTCTCTTAACAGTGGATAAGCCTACAGTTGGGTATCTCCCTTCATCCAATATCTCTGGTTTAATATCCGCCTGTAAAGTCATGACGTCACGCAAGACGAATTTCCTGCTTCCGGGTCCAAACGGAGTACAGCGCATCCAGCCAGACAATGCCGCAGTGCTGTGTCCCATGTAGTGATGGTGAAATCGAAGCTTCATGAAGCATTGAACCACTTTGACACACCTGCTTCAAGAATGACACACTGCTTCGAAGCATTTCATACAATCAGAAGAGTGACATCTGCTGGCTGTGTGTCAGAACTGCATCTAAGTGAAAGACCATTGGGACTGCCTGTAACGAGGCCTCGCTCCCGGTAGTCACGTGATTGTGGGCGTGCCGAAGCAGGGATCGAAACACTGCCTCGGAACACTTGTGCTTCAATAGATCGACACTGTGTCGAGCAAACTGGCTAGAGCAGGGGTCGGCAACCTTCAGCATACAAAGAGCCATTTGAGCCCATTTCCCACCAAATAAAACCCACCTAGAGCCGCAAACTCTGTTTGATCCCTAAAATGACGATAACACCACTTATAGTTTAATTACACTTATGCTATAGCATTTATGAAATCAAAAACTAGACAGAAAACGACTCACATTTTATTTCTGGGTGTAACGGAGCAAAACACCAAATTCTTTTGAACTCTAGAAAAAAAATACACTGGTCCTTCCCTTATTAATGAATTTAAAAAAAATCAACTCGCTCCAATATTCTGAAGGCATACAGCTGCGGCATATTCGCTTTAACTAAAAAAGGGAAAACAAACAAATGCCAGTTTATATTTTATTATGACGTAAGTCTATTTCAGTGTGCCGTGGTCCTTTTATTTCTTCGTCATGTACAGCAGTCAACCGTCAACCTGAATATAAAAACACAATCAGTTCAGGAACCAATATAAAAATATACATTTGCAAAATAATAGCTCATTAAATAATTTATTTCACCTGGTTAATGTGATTTCTGCTCTTGAACTTCGCTGCACAGCTTATCCATATTGGGGGTGTAAGACGTCACTTTGATTTTCACACAGGACTGCAAGCTGTCATCTGTGAGGCGAGACCGATATTTGCTTTTTATGAAGTTCATGCTGGAGAAGATCTGCTCGTATAAGTTTGTGGATCCAAAGATCGACAGGACTCCAAACGCATACTTCTTCATGTTTATGTAAGTGTCGGGAATGGCACTCCATGTTTCGAACACAAGTTTGTCTGGTTTGGGCAGGTTTTCAATATCACTCCATTTGCGCCCCTGAGCAAGACTGGCCCTCTGACGAGCAACATCTTCAAGGTCAGCTGTCAAGCTTTTGAACTTAGACACCCATATGTCTTTGTCAGCTATGTCAGCCAGTTCGATCTCAAGATCGGGTTGACTCACAGCTGTAAATGCAGTCATATTCAGGAGATCGGAATATGTGCTTTCAACTTCTTCCAATAATGAACGGAACTGTCGGTGGTTTAATCCTTTTGCTATTATTTTGTTCACTATCTGAATGACAAGATTCATCACTTCTGTGCAGTCCACAGGGAATGTTTGAGCACACAATGCCTCTTGCCGGATGCAGTGAAACGTCAGCAGCTTTCTATCCAGCGACTTCTGGAGTAAACTCACACACCCCTTCTGTGCTCCTGTCATACTCGGTGCTCCATCAGTAGCCACTGAAACCAGGTGGTTGGTGTTTATTTCTTTGGTTTTTAAACAATCCAACACAGCCTCACAGATGTCCTCCCCCCGTGTTTGGCCTTTAAGTGGTATCAACTCAATTATTTCCTCCTGTGGCCCAGCAGAGTTCACATATCTGCATAGTAGCGCAACTTGCTCAATATCGCTGACATCTTTTGACTCATCACAGGCAATTGAGTACGCTGGAGCCGAATTAATATCCTTAACTTGTTGACTGGTGATGTTTGCTGCCATTTTTGTGGTCCTGTCCTTGACAGTCTTTGCAGAGAGAGGCATATCTTTAATTTTCTGAACAATTTCACTCTTGTTTTTGAAGTCTGAGAATAGATGTTCTGATATCTTGATGAACGATTCTTTTAAATATTCTCCATCTCTGAACGACTTCCCGTGCCTGGCGATCTCCTGAGCTGCTACAAAACTAGCTGAAGTACTTGAATTTGTAGACTTCATCCACCTCTTAAAAGTATTTTTGCTCTGATCAGCTTTCTGTAGCAGTTCCGAAACTGCTCTTTTTCGGTCATCTCCAGCTGGGTATTTTTCCGCGAATGCTGTGTGTTTGTTCTGGAAATGTCTTTCAACATTTGATTTTTTGTTGTTTGCTATTTTCTCCCCACATATTAAGCACACAGGTGAACCAACCTCGTCAACAGTGAAAGCAAATGAATCTGTCCATGAAGCATTAAATATTCTATTTTCATCAGAAATTTTTCTCTTTTTTGATCTGTCCATTGCTAGCTTACTGGGGGTTGACCGCTAAAAATAATACAATTGCTTGGCAGCAAGAGATGATGCATAGGGGGTGTGACGTATATTTCGATCGACAAAATATTAAAATACCTTTTATTTTTATGTTACAAGATCACCTAACTCACCAAAATAACAACTATTACATTAAAATAAACTAACTAAATAAAATAAAATAAAATAAATTAAAATTAAATAGCCATTATTTATTGACATTTTGTTTCAAAGCCAAAGGGAGCCAGGGCAGAGGCATGAAAGAGCCGCATGCGGCTCCAGAGCCGCGGGTTGCCGACCCCTAGGCTAGAGCGTAACATCACTAGTCCCATGTTGTCTCAATTGGTCTGAGTCAAAAACCGACCTCAAGTTGTCATTTTTTAGATTTCCATGTGACGAGAAAGAGAAGAGGAAATGGTTGAAGGCTATAAGGTAAGATTAACTTTATAAATAACTTCAATAACACCTGACGCTCTGAAATTAGCATGAAGCTAATATGCCGGTAAACATACCGATATGTTAGCGACTGCAGTCACACAAATAAAGAAGTAGCTTTAGTTTTAGACTGAACTATAACAAGACATTTAAAGGCTGAGTCGAAAATCATGCCATTTTGCATAGAATCAGAATCAGAATCAGAAATACTTTATTGATCCCCGAGGGGAAATTATTTATGTTACAGGTGCTCCTTGCAAGACAGGAAAGATACATGAAAATATAAGAAATTTAAACAATAGTATTAACAAATATATAGTTAAATAAACAGAAATTATTAACAAACATAAACGTAAATTATATATGTATATATGTATGTATATATATATATATATATATATATATATATATATATATATACATACATATATATATATATTGTAAACAAAATTTACACAAACAGAATATATACAGTCAGGGTGAACGGGGTTATTGCACAAGTTAAATTAAGTTATTGCAGTGTGTGAAAGTCTCAGGGCCACTCAGAGGGAGGAGTTGTACAGTTTGATGGCCACAGGCAGGAATGATTTCCTGTGGCGCTCAGTGGTACATCTTGGTGGTATGAGTCTCCCACTGAAAGTACTCTTGTGCCTGACCAGCACATGGTGGAGTGGGTGTGAGACATTGTCCAAGACAGTTCGTAGCTTAGACAGCATCCTCCTCTCTGACACCACCATCAGAGAGTCACACTCCGTTCCCACAACGTCACTGGCCTTGCGGATCAGTTTGTTAAGTCTGTTGGCGTCCGCCACCCTCAGCTTGCTGCCCCAGCACACAACAGCATAGAGGATAGCACTGGCCACCACAGACTCATAGAAAATCCTCAGCATAGTCCGGCAGATGTTGAAGGACCTCAGTCGCCTCAGAAAATAGAGACGGCTCTGGCCCTTCCTGTAGAGAGCATTAGTGTTCTTAACCCAGTCCAGTTTACTGTCAATGTGTACCCCCAGGTACTTATAGTCCTCTACAATGTCCACACTGACCCCTTGAATGGAAACAGGGGTCACCGGTGTCTTGGTCCTCCTCAGATCCACAGCCAGTTCCTTTGTCTTTGCCACGTTGAGCTGCAGATGGTTCTGCTCACACCATGTGACAAAGTTATCCACAACAGCCCTGTACTCATCCTCATCACCCTTGGTGATACATCCAACTATAGCAGAGTCATCAGAAAACTTCTGAAGATGGCAGGTCTCAGTGCAATAGCTGAAGTCCGTGGTGTAGAGGGTGAAGAGGAAGGGAGAGAGGACAGTCCCCTGCGGGGCCCCGGTATTGCTGACCACTCTGTCTGACACACAGCGTTGCAAGCACACATACTGTGGTCTGCCAGTCAAGTAGTCTACAATCCAGGACACCAGGGGGGCATCCACCTGCATTGCTGTCAGCTTGTCACCCAGTAGAGCTGGACGGATGGTGTTGAATGCACTAGAGAAGTCAAAAAACATGACCCTCACAGTGCTCGCCGGCTTATCCAAATGGGCGTAGACGCGGTTGAGCAGGTAGATGATGGCGTCCTCAACTCCAAGTCGAGGCTGATAGGCGAACTGGAGGGGGTCCAAAAGTGGCTTGACCATGGGCCGGAGCTGCTCCAAGACGAGTCTCTCCAGGGTCTTCATGATGTGGGAGGTCAATGCCACGGGTCTGTAGTCCTTGGAGCCACTGGGACGTGACGTCTTTGGCACAGGAACAAAGCAGGATGTCTTCCACAGCAAGGGGACCCTCTGGAGACTCAGGCTCATGTTGAAGACATGATGAAGTACTCCACATAGCTGGGGGGCACAGGCTTTGAGCACCCTGGGGCTGACACCATCAGGGCCTGCAGCCTTATTTGAGTGGAGTCTCATCAGCTGTCTTCTCACATGGTCAGCAGTGAAGCACATTGTGGAGGTGACGACATCTGGGGGAGGGGTGTAGTCCTCATGATGGAGAGAGCAGTCAGTCTGACCACGGGGGGATGAGGTGTGAGGAGGAGGAGGAGGAGGGGGGGTCAAGCAGGAGGGTGTTGAGGTGTGAGAGGGAGGAGTGGGGGAGGAGGGCAGAGTGGGAGATGGTTGACCAAGACAGACAGCAGAAGAGTCAGGGGGGGGATGGGCAGGGCCAGCAGTGTCAAATCTGTTAAAAAACAGATTCAGTTCATTGGCCCTGTCCATGCTGCCTTCAACTCCTCTGTGGTAGTTGGTCCTGAAGCCAGTGATGGTCCTCATTCCACTCCAGACCTCTCTCACGTTGTTCTGCTGGAGTTTCCTCTCCAGCTTCCTCCTGTACCTCTCCTTAGCCTCCCTGATCTTCATCTTCAGCTCCCCCTGTATTGTTCTCACCTCCTCCCTGTTACCAGCTCTGAAGGCCCTCTTCTTTGCATTGAGTACATGTGTACATGTACTCAATGTACATGTAGTACATGTGAATATTATTATACGATGTGAAACAAGCTGACGGTGGCTGTGAAAGGGGAAACGGCATGACGATCGGCAGATTTTCAGCTAATCAGCCCCGATCAGTTTATATAGCTACCACACATTACCACACCATGGTTCACAACGCGCACACAGTGGCACAGAGTAACCACACACACACACACACACACACACACACACACACACACACACACACACACAGCGTTTACTCATTAATTTTTATCAATATCGCATACCCCTACTTCTCAGCATTACAAACTGCATGCATCTCACAGCCCAGTTGAGGAAAGTTTTAGAGGTCCTGAAGAAGGTTTTAGGAGTGATGGAGCTCTTGCGCCCATGATTACTATACAGTCCCTCCAGAAAAACGTGATTATGCGATCGCATAATTCAACGCATAATCAGCCAAAGTCCGCATATTCATGCAGGGGCCGCATTTTTTCAAAGACGCCGCACTTTCGCCACATAAATCGCCGATTTCCGTGTAAAATGCGCGAAATATGCGGGGCTTGCATGATTTCATAATCCTCGCATTTTCGTTGCAAGAGGGGTTTTCCTTGTGAATGCTCTCTGTAGTGTACAAACAACTGTTGTCTCTCTCTGAGGCTTGCTGTGCACGTCACGTAATGAGACAGAGCGCGCACTAGGCAGAGTCGGTGTGATGTTTCTTCTCCTCCCGTGGGGAGGAGGGAAGAAACCTTCCAGTGAAATAACTCTCGACCTAAAAGAGCTGGTTATGATTTTAGGCATGAATGTGGGATTCGGCCTCAGAGTAGCTGCGCTCCCGTCATCTCTGATAACGAGACAAGACGGGGAGACTGAGAGCGCACATAAATCACTCACTCTCTTACGAAGTCAGGGCTAAGAGAAGTGCTGTGTTTAATGACAGTAGTTTGAGAGAGATTTGTGACAGAGGCTCGAAGGGAGGTTCTCCCAGAGCGCGTAACACCAGGGGTAAATCCCACTGCGGTGCCAAAGAAGGCGTGACAGGTCTCTGTCGCCCGACTTCTTTCAAAAAGCGCTTAACCAGCGGGTGCGCAAAAACGGATCTCTCTCCATAGCCTTCATGACATAATATATATCTTATTTATTTATTTTTTACATAAGTTGTAGCATATTCTAGCTACAGAACTTGTTTGACTCAGCAATGTTTTGTAAGTTTGAGCCATGTGTTTATTAAGGTCTGAAAGAAAACAAGATGAGAACTTAAATATTCCCTGCACTTTCTGTGATGTAGTATGCTTGCTTATCATAGGAAGTAATTAGAAATGACTACATTAAGGGGGGAATCACTTTTTTCCTCTTTTTCATCAAACCGCAGTTTTTGCAAGTTCCCGCAATTTTTGCAAGTTCCCGCAATTTCATCACATGACATTGCATAAATATCCCGCATATTCCATCTTATTTTTTAAGAAAACGTGCCGCATAATCAAGGATTTTTGCCCGCAACAATCACAAAAAAACTCCGCATTTTTCTGGTAGGACTGACTATAAGATAGCCGAATTGATAACATCACAGACAACAAAATTCCATGACTTTTCCAAAAGTTTAGATGATTTTACTTAATTCCAGGACTTTTCCAGGTTTTCTATGACCGTGAGAACGTTGTTTAGATAAGACCTGTTGTGAATCGGGTCACAATGGTTTGTCATTTTTAAAAAGTGTGTCCCCAGAAATAAAGTTTGGGAAACACTGCCCTAGTCACACCAGGCCTTTATGAACACTGTTTCATCTTTTACCTAAGCATGTAAATAATTAAGATCTAATTGTTATTTTACAGGCGTGAAAACTTCACCCCAAACTGCAGCTCCAGGGTGTGCGGTTGGCACTTTCCAAATGGAAAAGCTGCTGGGCCATCGTGCTTTAAATGGAACGAGGGGAAGACGTTCCACTTCCCTGCCAATCCCAGCCATACCCCAAAACACAAGGCAGGAAGCACCGCTACTGCTACTGGTGGTGAGGAGGAGGAGAGATCAGATCAGCTGCAAGATGCTGACAGTGCAGCTGTGCAGACCCCCTGCACTTCAACAAGTCTTGAGCTTCAGATAGAGAATGAGATGCTTAAAAAGGAGAACGAAGAACTGAAAAAACAATTAGAGAAACAGAAACAATTTTTTTCCTTCAGCCAAATTTCCTCCAATCCTGACCTAGTGCAGTATTACACCGGATTGCCTGATGCTGCCACTGTCCTATTTTTTGAAGCACTTCTCTCCAAATTTGAAGTGAAGTATCATTCTGATTGGACTGTACAAATTACGCCCCTAGTTGATCAGTTGCTCCTTACCCTCATGAAGCTCAAGCTTAATTGTGGGCATATGGACTTGGCAACCAGGTTAACTGTAGCACAGCCACTGTAACAGATATCTTTACCACCATTGTAAGTGCACTGTATGATATTTTGTATGTTGGTATGATGGAGAACAACATCCCCTCCACAGCCAAAAATCAGACCTTGCTGCCAGACTGTTTTCATGCTTTTCAGAACTGTAGAATAGTTCTTGACTGCACTGAGGTAGCTGTCTCTAACACAGTGAGCCTGGAGACACAGAGTCATTTGTACAGCCAGTACAAAGGACATACCACACTGAAGGCTCTGATTGGTGTGGCTCCCAATGGAGTGATTACCTTTGCTAGTGACCTTTATGGTGGGAGTGCCTCAGACAAAGCTGTAACAGCTGACTGTGGAATTCTTCAGCATCTTCAACCAGGTGATATGGTAATGGCAGACAGGGGTTTCACCATCAGAGACATTTTGCCAGAGGGAGTTTCACTGAACATCCCATCTTTCCTTGTTGATGGACAGTTCACACAGGAGGAAGTAAGCAAAAACAGACAGATATCCAGGGCCAGGATACATGTGGAGCGATCTATTCAGAGGCTGAAGCTGTTTGGCATTTTGCACCACATCCCACACCACCAGAGGTTTCCTGTACCGAGAGGGGGTGGTGTAGAGTTCATATGTTACTTTGTCATCTTATGTCGCTGTTATGAATGTGATGATACTTTGCACCATAATGTAAATAATCTTTGAATAAAAAACTGATCACAAAAAAGTATTGTATATATTGGTATTTTTCATTTAGCTGTATAATTATACTTAAATATTAATGTTTTAGAGCAGGGGTATTCAACTAAAATAAAGGGAGCAAAAGCTTGAATTTTCCTTTTTCTGTTTCATATCTTGACTAAACAGACTCAAACAATTTTAGATAATAAATTTCAACACATCTTCATCAAAGACTTTTTTATCCAGAAACATATGCCCAAACACATTCTGTTAAGTGCCAAAAAATTATCATAATATCACGCATGGGGCTGCATGAGTGCTGCCGGCTCTGGGGAGCTCGGTTCATTTAGGGAAACATGAATTCCAAGGAGAGCATGATCGCCCCTCTTCAGAAACTGAGCTCTCTGTTTGGATCCAACCGGAGCACCGAGCCCTGGTTTGTTATTCAGGTTAATGTGGGAAGAAGCAGCGGGTATATCGAGCAGCTGAGTGAAGCGGAGCCTGCGGAAGAAACACCTGGACCGTCTGGATGCGATAGTCCGTGCTGCGGTACTCGTCTCGCCGGCACAGACGAGGCGAGTTGGGGGGGGGGGAGGGGGGGTGTTGGAGAGCAGAGGTAGAGGGAGGTGAATGTGGCCTTTAAGTGTTTGTTCAAGTCAGTCATATACTGATGGGTCATATATGCTGTTGCGATGTTAGCCTCACCTGGCTGGTAGAGCAGGTGTAGGGGGAGGGTCATTTGTCGATCCGTCATCATTTGGAAGGGAGAAACTCCTGTTGTTTGGTGGGGAGTGGCTCTGATGGCCATCAAGACCAAAGGCAGTTTTACATCCCAATCTTTGTGGTTGGATGCCACATACTTCTTTAGTATTTGGACTATCGTTTGGTTCGCTCGCTCTACCTGTCCCGAAGCCTGAGGGTGATAACTGACGTGGAAGTTGGCCTTCACGGCCAACATCTCCCAGAGATGTTGCATGGTTTCAGAGGTGAAGTGTGTCCCTCTGTCTGAGTCGACACGACTGGGCAGACCAAACCGAGAGAAGATGTGGTTCATCAGTAAGTATGCAGTGGTTTGGGCTGTGTCATTTGGGGCTGGCAGGCCCTCCACCCATTTGGTGAAAGCGCAAGTGACTGTGAGAAAATATTTGTTTCCTCAGGTTGATTTGGTTAGAGGCCCCACCCAGTCAATCTGCAAGTCTGACCATGGGAAAGCAATGCCTCTTCGCTGTAAGGGAGCTCTGTGGAGCGGTCATGATGGTTGAAACCATCAAGACGTATTGCGGTAAGCGAGTTGTGTCATTTCCGGTGTTTCTGTGACAGCGTCTCTGTACTGCTCTGGTGAATTCTGCTAGCCTGCTTTCTCACTTCAGTTGCTTTAACGTCTACTTCAAGTCTTAACCCACAGTGGTTCTGTTTAAGCACTTACAGCTCTCCTCCTTTCTACGACTTTCTCGCTAATCTCTTAGCTGTTGTTTGCACGTTACTAGCCTTGGTAGCTACATTAGCTTTACAGTTAGCGATGGCTTCTCCTTCTGCTCTTTCTTGCTCGGTGTGCCAAATGTTCAGTTAGGCCTCTGCCTCCTTTAGCGACAGTGGTAATTGTAATAAGTGTAGCTTATTTGCTGCGTTGGAGGCGAGGCTTAGTGAATTAGAAGCGCGGCTCCACACCATGGAAAACCATTCAGTAGCTGCGGTAGTTAGCCAGCCCCCTGTAGCCGGTGCGGAGCCACATAGCATAGCCTTAGCCTCTGCTAATTGTCCTCCGGCAACTCCCGTTCAGCCGGGAGGCTGGGTAACTGTTCGTGAGAGGCGCAGCTCCAAGCCGAAGCCCACGGCTCACCACCAGCCTGTTCACGTTTCCAACCGCTTTTCCCCACTCAGCGACACACCCGCTGAGGATAAAACTCTGGTTATTGGCAGCTCTATTCTGAGGAACGTGAAGTTAGCAACACCAGTGGCCATAGTCAAATGTATCCCTGGGGCCAGAGCGGGCGACATTGAGTCAAATTTAAAACTGCTGGCTAAAGCTAAACGTAGATTCAGTAAGATTGTTATTCACGTCGGCGGCAATGACACCCGGTTACGCCAATCGGAGGTCACTAAAATTAATATTGCCTCGGTGTGTGAATATGCAAAAACGATGTCGGACTCCGTAGTTTTCTCTGGACAACTCCCAAATCTGACCAGTGATGACATGTTTAGCCGCATGTCATCATTTAATCGCTGGCTGTCCAGGTGGTGTCCAGCAAACAATGTGGGTTTCGTTAATAATTGGCAAACTTTCTGGGGAAAACCTGGTCTTACTAGGAGAGACGGCATTCATCCCACTTTGGATGGAGCTGCTCTCATTTCTAGGAACCTGGCAAACTTTATTAGTAAATCAAATCCCTGACAACCCAGAGTTGAGACCAGGACTTGGAGACGCAGTCCTATACGCCTCTCTGAGCTTCTAGTTCAGTTACCCAGCCATAGTTTTCATAGTTTTATACAAACAGTGTCTGTCCCCCGACAACCTAAATTATGGAGTTGGAGAAGTTGTGCATAACAACCTCATAAAAAAAAAAAAAAAAAAAAAAAATTAAAACCTCTTCTGTGACAGAAAGACAAAACAAGAGAATTAAATGCAGACTGTTAAATATCAGGTCTCTATCGTCTAAAGCAGTGTTAGTAAACAAATTAATATTAGATAATCATATTGATTTACTCAGTCTCACAGAAACCTGGCTGTGTCAAGATGAATATGTCAGTCTCAATGAATCCACTCCTCCCAGTCATAATAATACCCACATTCCTCAAGGCAGCGGCCGAGGAGGGGGAGTTGCAGCCATTATTAACTCTAGTCTGTTAATCAGCCCTAAACCTAAACTAGATTATAATTCATTTGAAAGCCTCGTTCTTAGTCTTTTACATCCGACCTGGAAAACCTCGCAGCCACTTTTATTTGTTATAGTATACCGTGCTCCTGGCCCGTATTCTGAATTTGTTTCTGAATTCTCAGAGTTTTTATCCGGTTTAGTTCTTAAATCAGATAAAGTTATTATTGTAGGCGATTTTAACATTCATGTCGACGTTGATAATGACTCCCTGGCTACTGCATCTGCATCTCATTATTAGACTCCATTGGCTTCAGTCAGGGTGTACATGAACCCACTCATTGTTTTAACCATACCCTCGATCTAGTTCTGACGTATGGAATTGAAATTGATAACCTAAAAGTCTTTCCACAGAATCCCTCGCTATCGGATCATTATCTGATTACTTTTGATTTCTTTTTAACCGATTACATGCCACTCAGCAACAGTTACTATACTAGATGTTTATCAGATAGTGCTGTCGCAAAATTTAAGGAAAAGATTACTCCGTCGTTAAATTCAATACCAAGTCCCTCAGTAACAGAGGTTTCCTGTACCGACTTTGATCATTTTGTCGATAGCGCCGTAGGCTCGCTGCGAACAACACTTGACTCTGTAGCTCCTCTTAAAAAGAAGTTAAAAAAGCAAAGAAAGTTCACTCTTTGGTATAACTCTCAAACCCGTAAGTTAAAACAAATATCGTGAAAATTTGAAAGGAATTGGCGATTGACCAAACTGGAAGAATCTCGTTTAATCTGGACAGACAGTCTCAAAACTTATAAGAAGGGCCTCCGCAATGCCAGAGCAAACTATTACTCAGCATTAATAGAAGAAAACAAGAACAACCCCAGGTTTCTTTTCAGCACTGTAGCCAGGCTGACTGAGAGTCAAAGCTCTATTGAGCCTTGTATTCCTTTAGCCCTTAGCAGTAATGATTTTATGAGCTTTTTTAATGACAAAATTCTAACTATTAGAGGCAAAATTCATGACCTCCTGTCCTCAGATAGTACCTATCTAACCTCAAACACAGCTGTAAGACCTAATATATATTTAGATTGCTTCTCCCCAATTTCTCTTCAAGAATTGACCGCAGTGATTTCTTCATCTAAATCATCAACGTGTCTCTTAGACCCCATCCCAACTAGGCTACTTAAGGAGGTCTTTCCTTTAGTTAACACTCATATATTAGATATGATCAATATATACTTATTAACAGGCTATGTACCACAGTCTTTTAAGGTAGCTGTAATTAAACCTCTACTAAAAAAGCCCACCCTGGATCCAGAGGTGTTAGCCAACTATAGACCAATATCCAATCTTCCCTTTATGTCAAAGATCCTTGAGAAAGTAGTCGCAGGCCAGCTGTGTGATTTTCTCCATGATAATAATTTATTTGAGGAATTTCAGTCAGGATTTAGAGTGCATCATAGCACTGAGACAGCACTAGTTAAAATTACAAATGATCTTCTGATTGCTTCAGACAAAGGACTTGTCTCTGTACTTGTTTTATTAGATCTTAGTGCGGCGCTTGACACAATTGACCATCAAATTCTACTGCAGAGACTGGATCACTTAATTGGCCTAAAAGGTTCTGCACTAAGCTGGTTTAAATCTTATTTATCTGATCGTTTTCAGTTTGTTGACGTTCATAATGAATCATCCTTATGTACCAAAGTTTGTTTTGGAGTTCCACAAGGTTCTGTGCTCGGACCAATCCTATTTACTCTATATATGCTTCCTTTAGGTAACATCATTAGAAATCACTCTATAAATTTCCATTGTTATGCGGATGATACTCAGTTGTATTTATCGATGAAGCCAGAAGAAAGTAATCAATTAACTAAACTCCATAACTGCCTTAAAGACATAAAAACTTGGATGAGCACCAATTTCCTGATGTTAAATTCAGACAAAACTGAAGTTATTGTTCTTGGCCCCAAACAACTCAGAGACTCTTTATCTGATGACATAGTTTCTCTAGATGGCATTGCTCTGGCCTTTAGCACTACCGTAAGAAACCTCGGAGTAATATTTGATCAAGATTTGTCTTTTAATTCTCATTTAAAACAAACCTCACGGACTGCATTTTTTCATCTGTGTAATATTGCGAAAATTAGGCCTATCCTGACCCGAAAAGATGCAGAAAAATTGGTCCACGCTTTTGTTACCTCTAGGCTGGATTACTGTAACTCTCTATTATCAGGTAGCTCTAGTAAGTCCTTAAAAACTCTCCAGCTAATTCAGAATGCAGCAGCACGTGTACTAACAGGAACTTAGAAACGAGATCATATTTGTCCTGTTTTAGCTTCTCTGCACTGGCTCCCTGTAAAATCCAGAATTGAATTTAAAATCCTACTGTTAACTTATAAAGCTCTAAATGGTCAAGCTCCGTCATATCTTAGAGAGCTCATAGTGCCATATTATCCCACCAGAACACTGCGCTCTGAGAATGCAGGGTTACTCGTAGTCCCTAAAGTCTCCAAAAGTAGATCAGGAGCTAGAGCCTTCAGCTATCAGGCTCCTCTCCTGTGGAATCATCTTCCTGTTACGGTCCGGGAGGCAGACACCATCTCCACATTTAAGACTAGACTTAAGACTTTCCTCTTTGATAAAGCTTATTAGTTAGGCTTATAAGCTTATAAGCTAGTTAGGGCTGGTTCAGGCTTGCCCTGTACCAGCCCCTAGTTAGGCTGACTTAGGCCTAGTCTGCCGGAGGACCCCCCTATAATACACCGGGCACCTTCTCTCCTTCTCTCTCTCTCTCGTATTCTATTACTGCATCTTGCTAACTCGGCCATTCTGGATGTCACTAACTCGACTTCTTCTCCGGAGCCTTTGTGCTCCACTGTCTCTCAGATTAACTCATATCGCAGCGGTGCCTGGACAGCGTGACGTGTGTGGTTGTGCTGCTGCCGTGGTCCTGCCAGATGCCTCCTGCTGCTGCTGCCATCATTAGTCATTAGTCATACTTCTACTGTTATTATACACATATGACTATTGTCACACATGTATGCTGCCAGATATTAATACATATTTTCAACATATTGTACCACAGTAGCCAGAACTATAACTATAATATTATTACTTTCAATAATGTTGTTGTAAGCTACTGTTATTACCTGCATCTCTCTCTCTGTCTCTCTCTCTGTCTCATTGTGTCATACGGATTACTGTTAATTTATTATGCTGATCTGTTCTGTACGACATCTATTGCACGTCTGTCCGTCCTGGAAGAGGGATCCCTCCTCAGTTGCTCTTCCTGAGGTTTCTACCGTTTTTTTTCCCCGTTAAAGGGTTTTTTTGGGGAGTTTTTCCTTATCCGCTGCGAGGGTCATAAGGACAGAGGGATGTCGTATGCTGTAAAGCCCTGTGAGGCAAATTGTGATTTGTGACATTGGGCTTTATAAATAAAATTGATTGATTGATTGAATTGAAACTGGCAGCAGACCAGGCAGCCTCTGATATAGTCTGCCACATCTTTCTGCATGTGTGGCCAGTATGCCACCTGCTGGAGAGCTTTATATGTTGCTTTAGTTGCTTTGTGTCCTGCGCATGGGGAGTCATGGGCATGCATTAGCATCACCCCCCAGTGGCTCTGAGGCACTACAAACGCAGGTGAAGCGAGTGTATCAGAGGCATGCACCAGAAGGCTGTTGATGACACGTAGCACAGGACGCGCATTGTACAGGTGCCGCAAGCCGGGAATGGATTCAAGATTATTGCCGGAGAAGGTATGGACAGCACGATTAGACAAGGAAAGCAGCATTTTATTGATGGCAGGATCAAGAGACCGGAGGGAAACCAGATCAGAGTCAGTGAAGGCAGGAGTGACTGCGAGAGGAGCCCGCACAGGCGCGGTAGTCAGAGTGGAGGCTGCCGTTTGAGCCCGAGTGATTGCATAAACCGAAGGGGTGGGAGGGATGGGAAAAGCTTCTGGGTAGAGTCGCCAGGGCGTCCCGTTGATGGCATCTTGTTTAGCCAGAGAGTCCGCTTGGTCATTGAGCTCTTTGTCTTGGCCAGGTGCACGGGAATGTCCTTTGACTTTTTTCCAGTAGACCTGCATGTCATGTGTTTCGACCAGGTGATCACAGGCCATTAAGAGCTCTCTGTGTCGAACAGGTTTCCTGTTTGACGTTATGAAGCCATTGTGTTTCCACGACAGCAAATGGCAGGAAAAACTGAGACGCGCGTAGTTGGAGTCAGTGCAGATGACCATAGTTTTGACATTTTGTTCAACTGCCAATTGAAGCACTATGAGAATGCCCGCAATTTCGGTATATTGGGAGGTTTGCGGACCCAATTGGAATTCCTTTGGGTCGTACGATATGTTGTTGACCCATATCACACCAACACCGGCACGGACCTGAGCCTCGTGATGAAAGGAGCACCCGTCCACATATGCCGTGATCATGTCTTTGCAGATGTTCTGATCGAAGTAGTGGTGACGTGAGGGTTCAGACGGAGGAGGCTCACAAGTAAGAATGGACGTTGAAAGCACATCGTCAGCACACCATTGACAGGCAGCGAGTTCGGTGCCTAAGGGGTTCAGAGGGAAACGAGAGGATCCCTGTAAGAGCTGCACATGGGAATTTTGTTGCGTCAATGAGTCATTGAGCTCTTGGCTGATGCGTCGGCCCAGGGAGCCAAGGTTACATCATTGACGTTGGCATTTGATGCCGTTCACCACTTTTGGGCAGTATTCACTTTCCTCATCAGAATCAGTGGATGAACACAGGAAGGTGTCTCATTGTGCCAACGATTTGTTTTGATGCCATGATGATGTTGGCGAGGTTTCAGAAGTTGTGCTTGGCGTATCGTCTTCCCTAGTAACCTCTGGTGGGTAGACTTGGGCCTTGAGTGACACTGACTCGGTGTCAAGAACACAGCACGGAGCTGTACCGTGTTGAGGAAGGGAGATAGGCAGAGGTTGACGAACCTGTGCCCAGATGTTTAGTCATTTGAAATCAATTAGTGGTTCGAACCGATTGAGAAGATCCGACTAGAAGAGGAATGGTGTCGAGCGATGACACGTACACGGGGTGGACAAGAGTCATTGGTCCGATAGTCAGCTGCACCAGTGCCATGACTCTCAAGGTGGTGCTATGCGGACCATGTGGTTGGAGCTCGAGAGAGCAGGTCTGCAGTTTCAACTCCTTGCTGGAGTGACGTGCTATTGCTCGCAGTCAATCAATCAATCAATCAATCAATTTTATTTATAAAGCCCAATATCACAAATCACAATTTGCCTCACAGGGCTTTACAGCATACGACATCCCTCTGTCCTTTGGACCCTCACAGCGGATAAGGAAAAACTCCCCCAAAAAAACCCTTTAACAGGGAAAAAAAACGGTAGAAACTTCAGGAAGAGCAACTGAGGAGGGATCCCTCTTCCAGGACGGACAGACGAGCAATAGATGTCATACAGAACAGATCAACATAATAAATTAACAGTAAACCGTATGACACAATGAGACAGAAGGAGAGAGAGAGAGAGAGAGAGAGAGAGAGAGAAAGAGACAGAGAAATCTGGAAAGGACTGAGCGCTAAGATTCATGGAAGCATTTTGAAAATGGCGCAGAGACTGTGAGACCTCGTACCAGCCGAACTGACATGCTGCAAAACTAAACTGAATTATCACCAACTTCACCAACCCAAACTGGAATCGTTTGTGGAAGAATCCATTGAAGATTTGGAACTTTATATCGACACGATCTACAACAATATGTCTAATTGGCGCGATAGCAAGGATGGAAGAGCGCAGCTGAGCTCGAGTGAACAAGATGACTCGAGCATTTCAGAAGATCTGCTTCACATAAGAGAGTCAATGAACACCATGGAAAAACAACTTAAGAAGCTAGATCTACTAAAAAAGTTGTCAGACGACATCAAGGATCTAAAACAAGCCATGGACTTTAACAACTCTTTGATCGAAGTCCTCAAGCAAGATAAGCCTCACTCAGTCGAAGTAAACAATCTTAAAGAACTGACAACTGAACTCCAACAAAAGAATGACAAAATGTCAAATGATATTCTTGAAATGCAATGCAGGAGCATGAGAGACAACATAATAATCCACGGGCTGCCTGAGACAAATAAAGAAACTTACCAGTCCACGGAGCAACTGGTGAAATCTTTCATGAAAGAAAACCTCAAGATGGACGAGCGTGAGGTCGAAGCCATCCATTTCTCCAGAGCGCACTGGATTGGGAATGCCGATGCATCCAGGCAGAAAAGTCGTCCCATTGTGGCAAAAGTTCTTGATACAAAGATGAAAATGTCCATCATGAGAAGAGGAAAGGAACTGCGCGATACCAACTCCTCCATCAGTGACCAGTATCCACCTTAAAGTCGCAGCCCACATCTACCACAGCGAATATCACTTTAAACATGAAAGGCTTTGTCAGTGTGCAGTGTTGTGCAGACTGTAATGTGGCACTGAATATGTTTGTAGACTCGTGGAAAAAGAACAAGAAACATTATATGTGTGGGTACTTTCAAGGCAAGCCGAGGGTAACCAGCCGTCTCAGGTCAGCCCAAATCAAAATGTTACCTGGATGCTGACGTAATTTACTAATACCTGAGGAAAGCCGTGCGCTCTGTGAGTCAGTGGCTCACACAGGTAGACATGCGGTTTGTGTTATATTGTCTTTTGCTGACATGAAATCGAGTCCAGCTTGACGCAAATTTGTGTATATCATATTTTCTTTCCTTTCTTTTTTTAATGTCTTTAAGATCGCCACTAATATGTTGTGTATGTTTGTGAATTTGTGGCGAATCTGCTGACGGAGGCGCAGCACATCTGCAGCTGTTCGGTAAGGAAACCAGTTAAATTGGAAACCAGTAGGGACACAACACTGGTAAAATTTCAACTTGTTGCTGTTTGCTCATGTAAACAGTCGCATACATCAAACGTCATCAAAGCAACGGGTTACCATGGACACTTGTCAACAAATCCGGGCTATGCTGTGATAAGAAACTGTAGATTCGTTACGGTGATGTAGTCCACGGTTTTCCTTTTCTTCAATTGTTCTTCTTTTTCTTTTCCTTTTTTCTTTTTCTTTTTGCATTTCCTTCTCATTCTAAGTGACTTCAAATTATGCAGCTAGGGTATGGCTGATACATATCTTTTTTTTCTTGTTTGCTTTCTTCCTTAATTTTTTTCTTTTCTTTTTTTGTTCTGTCTGTTTGTTTGTTCGTCTTCTTGTTTGTTTTTTTGTTTTCTCTCTCGTCGGATAATGTTGAATCCCCTTATCCCATTTTTTGTCTTATGTATTGATTGCTTTGTTTTGTGTTTTGTGTTTTTTGTTTTTACCTGCAGGAGGGCATTGGGAACATGGGGGAGGGGTTGGGATGGGTCAAGGGGAAATGTTGAATGTTATGAATGGGGAGGAATCAACACACACACAGGCACACACAGACAATCAAATCAAATCAAATCACTTTTCATTACTTTTTCTCAAAACACAGCAAGAAAGGGAAGAAAAAAAAAAGAAAACAAAACAAAGCGCACATATTTCTGTTTATTGAATCATGTCCACAATTAAATTTGTAAGCTGGAACATATGTGGAATTGGGAGTCTGGCAAAACAACTAAAAGTCATTAATCATTTGCTCAAAATACAAGCTGACATTTGTCTATTGCAAGAAACTCATTTAACTGATATTAGAAACACTATTCTGAAATCTACACATTTTCCTCATATCTTTACTTCAAATTACAATTCAGGACAAAGAGGGGTTGCAATTATGATTAATAACAAAGTTAAATTCAATCACAATAACACAATTTCAGATCCGGAAGGACGATATATTATTATTAACATATCCACTGATAGCAACCCTCTCACAATAGTTAATCTTTATGGCCCTAATAATGATGACCCCTCTTTCTTTCACAGTCTTTTCTCTATCCTTAAAAACCTACCCAGCTCAGACTTAATCATAGGTGGAGATTTCAGTACAATACTTGATCCAACAATAGATAAATCAAACACAACAGGAAATATCAGAACACTTAAATCTACTATAGTTTTAAAACAGTATATGGAGGATTGTGGTCGTGGTGATAGCTGGAAGCTAAATCATCCTAATGACAGAGAATACACCCATTTTTCAAAAGTACACCATACAAACTCTAGAATTGACTTTTTTCTCACTAGCAACTCATTACATTCTGACATATTTGAAACACAAATCCATCCAAACACAATCAGTGATCACGCACTAGTCTCCGTTAAACTGCACACAAAGACATCTTTTAGTACTTCAGTAATTTGACAGTTATTTTAAGAGAGAGTGGACATTCTTTATGGAAATGAATGACTCTCCAAATACCTTGCCAACTCTACTCTGGCAAACCGGGAAAGCTGTTTTAAGAGGTAAAATAATTTCATACTCATCATACAAAAAACGAAAAGACACAAAGTCACAACTGGAAATGGAAAAGAAAATTAAAGAACTTGAAAACGCTCATGCAACCAATCCTACTGATAACATTTTTTGCGAACTACAGAAATACAAAATGGAACTGAACAATTTGTTAAATAAAAAAAACAAGTTTCTTATTGAAAGACTCAGACTTAATACATCTCAAAACAGTAATAAATCAACCACATATCTGGCAAATATGGTTAAACAAAATAAAGATAGAACAACTATAACAGTAATTAAAGAATCAGCGGGGAAGCCATACCATAATCCGAAAGATATCAACACTGTATTTAAGAATTATTATCAAGATTTATACACATCCTCTCACAACCCAAATGCTTCTGACATACATAAATTCCTCAATAATATTAATGTACCCCATTTAACAACAGAACAAACTAATTTACTTGAACAACCATTAACCCCAGCTGAATTTCATAACGCACTCAATAAAATGGAAAATAATAGAGCACGCAGTCCTGATGGCTTCCCTGCTGAGTTCTATAAACATTTCTGGTCCACCATTTCACCCCTTTTTCTCAGAATGATTGATGAATTCCTCATAACCAACAGTATACCTCCAACGATAAACACAGCCGTAATTACCCTGCTTTTAAAACCTGACAAAGATCCTACTCACCTATCTAGTTACCGACCTCTCTCACTAATTAACACAGACATTAAAATCATAAGCAAGGCACTGTCAAATAGAATTGAAAAAGTCATTCCCTTCATAATAGATCCAGACCAAACCGGATTTATCAAAGGAAGGCAGTCATCTTGTAACACACGGAAATTATTTAACCTAATGCAGCTCTCAAACAATAAGAAAACCGAAACCATAATCCTCTCATTAGACGCACAAAAAGCATTTGATAGAGTCAACTGGTCCTTCCTATTCACAACTTTACAAAAATTTGGATTCTGAGAGTCATTCATTAACTGGATTAAGGCACTATACACCTCACTGACAGCCACTATCACAACTAATGGGTTAACTTCACAACAATTCACGCTTCACAACGGCACTAGACAAGGATGTCCACTCTCTCCGTCACTTTTTGCAATTTTCTTGGAGCCACTTGCAGCTAGCATCGACAAAACAATAACATCAAAGGTATCAGATCAATATCCACGGAACACAAAACAATCCTCTATGCAGACAATGTGTTGATCCTCCTCCAGGAACCCTACTCATCACTACAAGAATGTCTGTCATTAAATCATTCTCATCTCTATCCAACTACTCCATCAACTTATCAAAATCTACCATTCTACCCCTCTGCATGGACCAAAGGGATGTGGCAGCCCTCACCTCACAGTTTCACCTTCCCATAGGAAATATTAAATATTTAGGAATCCACATATCCCCCAAGCTGCCAGAGCTGTTCAATCTAAATTACACACCATTACTCAAATCAATACAAAATGACCTCAGTCGCTGGACAAATCTACCAATCTCACTGTCAGAAAGAATCTCAACAATAAAAATGTCAGTCCTCCCTAAAATTAATTACCTATTCACCATGATCCCTTCACTTCCAAATTTACCCTGGCTTAATTCCCTCAATACAGCAATATCTCAATTCTATTGGAAAAATAAAACACCTCGTATAAAACTATCAACACTACAAAAACCCAAGTTTCAAGGAGGACTAGATGCACCCAACTTTGAATTATATCACTTGTCAAGTCAGTTAAAATACTTAAAACAATGGCTCACCTCTTCACATCATGATTCTCACTGGTTAGAAACCGAACAGGCACTATGCAAGAATATAAACCTTTCAGATCTCCCATTCATCAGCCAAACAATTAAAAATGACACTTGTTTTCAGAATATTTCCATAGCCTCAGCTCTGACAGCTTGGTGGATAATATTTTGTATCAAAGGCTCCACGGTTGCACTATCCACTCGCTCACCAATTTGGAACAACCCAAATTTTACAATAAACAGGAAACCATTAAACTTAACGTCATGGAAACACAAAGGTATCACACATCTCCACCATATTGCACAGGATTCCAAAATCATCAATTTTCAAGAATTAATCCAGAAGTTCGACATTTTTAACAGTCAATATCTCCAATACTTACAGCTTAAGTCCACCATTCTCCCCAAAATCAACAGTACATTTAACACGCAAAATCAAACAATTATTATAGATGAATTTTCAAAGATTTCCAGCTCTGTTAAATTACTCTCAAGGATATATACATTTCTAAACACTACTAACACTTTCATTTTTCTCCCAACCTCAAAGTGGGAACAGGATCTTTCCATCACTCCAAATGCAGATTTCTGGTCTCAAATATGCAAAAATAACTTCACTCACTGCAAAATCCCAAATTTACAACTCATTCAATTTAAGGTTAACTACAGAACACTCTACACAGGTGAGAGATTACATAAAATGGGTTTCACTACATCAGATCGATGCACTTATTGCACACAGCACACCACAGACAATTACATGCATGCTCTCTGGCACTGTACACCAATTAGACAATTTTGGATACAAGTCACAGATCACTTATCACATATACTAGGCTGCCACATTCCCCTATTCCCTCAACTCTGCATCTTAGGAGACATATCATCTGTACAAGTACATAATCACATTAAAACTACACTGTTCACAGCCCTAGCTGTCGCCAAGAAAACAATCCTCCTAAACTGGAAAACAAGAAATCAACTGAACATCACACACTGGAAGAATCTGTTAATAGATCAAATCACAGTAGAAAAAATGTCTGCATCAATTAATCACAGTATACCCCATTTCAACAAAACTTGGTCCACATTTATTCAAAATCCATCTCTACAAATAACCCTCCTACTTGTTTACCATCAAAGATAAATGTTAACAACACAAGGTGTATTACTATGCAAATATTTACTTTCTGTTTGATTATTTACCTTACTTCTTCCTTATGTTGTTTAACATTTTTTTAGTTCTGTAAATAAAAATAAAGTTGTCTTCCAAAAGTGGGGGGGTGGTGGCGGGCCAAAAAAAAAAAAAAAAGAGACAGAGACAGAGAGAGATGCAGGATAGACAGTAATGGCAGTAGCTTACAACAACATTAATGAAAGTAATAATATTATAATTAATAATAATATATTAATATCTGATAGTATACATGTGTGACAATAATCATATGTGTATAATAACAGTCGAAGTATGTAAGTAATGATAACAGCAGCAGCAGGAGGCATCTGGCAGGACCATGGCAGCAGCACAACCACACACGTCACACTATCCAGGCACCGCTGCAATATGAGTTAACCTGAGAGACAGTGGAGCACAAAGGCTCCGGAGAAGAAGCCGAGTTAGTGACATCCAGAATGGCCGAGTTAGCAAGATGCAGTAATAGGACACGAGACAGAGAGAGAAGGAGAGAAGGTGCCCGGTGTATTATAGGGGGTCCTCCGGCAGACTAGGCCTAAGTCAGCCTAACTAGGGGCTGGTACAAGGCAAGCCTGAGCCAGCCCTAACTATAAGCTTTATCAAAGAGGAAAGTCTTAAGTCTAGTCTTAAATGTGGAGACAATGTCTGCCTCCCGGACTGCAACAGGAAGATGATTCCACAGGAGAGGAGCCTGATAGCTGAAGGCTCTGGCTCCTGATCTACTTTTGGAGACTTTAGGGACCACGAGTAACCCTGCATTTTCAGAGCGCAGAGTTCTGGTGGGATAATATGGCACTATGAGCTCTCTAAGATATGACGGAGCTTGACCATTTAGAGCTTTATAAGTTAACAGTAGGATTTTAAATTCGATTCTGGATTTTACAGGGAGCCAGTGCAGAGAAGCTAAAACAGGAGAAATATGATCTCGTTTCTTAGTTCCTGTTAGTACACGTGCTGCTGCATTCTGAATTAGCTGGAGAGTTTTTAAGGACTTACTAGAGCTACCAGATAATAGAGAGTTACAGTAATCCAGCCTTGAGGTAACAAAAGCGTGGACCAATTTTTCTGCATCTTTTCGGGTCAGGATAGG
Organism: Epinephelus lanceolatus; assembly: GCF_041903045.1. Taxonomy (NCBI): domain Eukaryota; kingdom Metazoa; phylum Chordata; class Actinopteri; order Perciformes; family Serranidae; genus Epinephelus; species Epinephelus lanceolatus. The sequence goes on from NC_135742.1 coordinate 46,640,360, forward strand.
CCTAATTTTCGCAATATTACGCAGATGAAAAAATGCAGTTCGTGATGTTTGTTTTAAATGAGAATTAAAAGACAAATCTTGATCAATGTTACTCTGAGGTTTCTTACGGTAGTGGTAGAGGCCAGAGCAATGCCATCTAGAGAAACTATGTCATCAGATAAAGAGTCTCTGAGTTGTTTGGGGCCAAGAACAATAACTTCAGTTTTGTCTGAATTTAACATCAGGAAATTGGTGCTCATCCAGGTTTTTATGTCTTTAAGGCAATTATGAAGTTGAGTTAATTGATTACTTTCTTCTGGCTTCATAGATAAATACAACTGTGTATCATCCGCATAACAATGGAAATTTATAGAGTGATTTCTAATGATGTTACCTAAAGGAAGCATATATAGAGTAAATAGGATTGGTCCGAGCACAGAACCTTGTGGAACTCCAAAACAAACTTTAGTACGTAAGGATAACTCATTATGATCGTGAACAAACTGAAAACAATCAGATAAATAAGATTTAAACCAGCTTAGTGCAGAACCTTTTAGACCAATTAAGTGATCCAGTCTCTGTAGCAGAATTTGATGGTCAATTGTGTCAAATGCTGCACTAAGATCTAATAAAACAAGTACAGAGACGAGTCCTTTGTCTGAAGCAATCATAAGGTCATTTGTAATATTAACTAGTGCTGTCTCTGTGCTATGATGCACTCTAAATCCTGACTGAAATTCCTCAAATAAATTATTATCATGGAGAAAATCACACAGCTGGTCTGCGACTACTTTCTCAAGGATCTTTGACATAAAGGGAAGATTGGATATTGGTCTATAGTTGGCTAACACCTCTGGATCCAGGGTGGGCTTTTTTAGGAGAGGTTTAATTACAGCTACCTTAAATGACTGTGGTACATAGCCTGTTAATAAGGATATATTGATCATATCTAATATATGAGTGTTAACTAAAGGTAAAACCTCCTTAAGTAGCCTAGCTGGGATGGGGTCTAAGAGACACGTTGATGATTTAGATGAAGAAATCACTGCAGCCAATTCTTGAAGAGAAATCGGGGCGAAGCAATCTAAATATATATTAGGTCTTACAACTGTGTTTGAGGTTAGATAGGTACTATCTGAGGACAGGAGGTCATGAATTTTGCCTCTAATAGTTAGAATTTTGTCATTAAAAAAGCTCATGAAATCATTACTGCTAAGGGCTAAAGGAATACAAGGCTCAATAGAGCTTTGACTCTCAGTCAGCCTGGCTACAGTGCTGAAAGGAACCTGGGGTTATTCTTGTTTTCTTCTATTAATACTGAGTAATAATTTGCTCTGGCATTGTGGAGGCCCCTCTTATACGTTTTGAGACTGTCTGCCCAGATTAAACGAGATTCTTCCAGTTTGGTTAATCGCCAATTCCTTTCAAATTTTCACGATATTTGTTTTAACTTACGGGTTTGAGAGTTATACCAAGGAGTGAACTTTCTTTGCTTTGTTAACTTCTTTATAAGAGGAGCTACAGAGTCGAGTGTTGTTCGCAGCGAGCCCACAGCGCTATCGACAAGATGATCAATTCGGGAGAGGTTAAAGTCGGCACGGGAAACCTCTGTTACTGAAGGACTTGGTATTGAATTTAATGACAGAGTAATCTTTTCCTTAAATTTTGCGACAGCACTATCTGATAAACATCTAGTATAGTAACTGTTGCTGAGTGGCGTGTAATCGAGTAAAAAGAAATCAAACGTCATCAAATAATGATCCGATAGCGAGGGATTCTGTGGAAAGACTGTTAGGTTATCAATTTCAATTCCATACATCAGAACTAGATCGAGGGTATGGTTAAAACAGTGAGTGGGTTCATGTACACCCTGACTGAAGCCAATGGAGTCTAATAATGAAATAAACGCGGTAGCCAGGGAGTCATTATCAACGTCGACATGAATGTTAAAATCGCCTACAATAATAACTTTATCTGATTTAAGAACTAAACTGGATTTGTTTCTGAGAATTCAGAAACAAATTCAGAATACAGGCCAGGAGCACGGTACACCATAACAAATAAAAGTGGCTGCGAGGTTTTCCAGGTCCGATGTAAAAGACTAAGAACGAGGCTTTCAAATGAATTATAATCTATTTTAGGTTTAGGGCTGATTAACAGACTAGAGTTAATAATGGCTGCAACTCCCCCTCCTCGGCCGCTGCCTCGAGGAATGTGGGTATTGTTATGACTGGGAGGAGTGGATTCATTTAGACTAACATATTCATCTGGACATAGCCAGGTTTCGGTGAGACTGAATAAATCAATATGATTATCTGAAATTAATTCGTTTACTAACACTGCTTTAGATGATAGAGACCTGATATTTAACAGTCCGCATTTAATTCTCCTGTTTTGTCTTTCTGTCACAGAAGAGGTTTTAATTTTTATGAGGTTGTTATGCACAACTTCTCTGTGTTTAATTTTGGATTTAAATAATTTAGGTAGTTGGGGGACAGACACTGTTTGTATAAAACTATGAAAACTATGGCTGGGTAACTGAACTAGAAGCTCAGAGAAGCGTATAGGACTGCGACTCTGAGTCCTGATCTCAACTCTGGGTTGTCAGGGACTTGAATTACTAATAAAATTTGCCAGGTTCCTAGAAATGAGAGCAGCTCCATCCAAAGTGGGATGAATGCCGTCTCTCCTAGTAAGACCAGGTTTTCCCCAGAAAGTTTGCCAATTATTAACGAAACCCACATTGTTTGCTGGACACCACCTGGACAGCCAGCGATTAAATGATGACATGCGGCTAAACATGTCATCACTGGTCAGATTTGGGAGGGGTCCAGAGAAAATTACATCGTCCGACATCGTTTTTGCATATTCACACACCGAGGCAATATTAATTTTAGTGACCTCCGATTGGCGTAACCGGGTGTCATTGCCGCCGACGTGAATAACAATCTTACTGAATCTACGTTTAGCTTTAGCCAGCAGTTTTAAATTTGATTCAATGTCGCCTCAGAATAGAGCTGCCAATAACCAGAGTTTTATCGTCAGCGGGTGTGTCGCTGAGTGGAGAAAAGCGGTTGGAAACGTGAACAGGCTGGTGGTGAGCCGTGAGCTTCGGCTTGGAGCTATGCCTCTGGCGAACGGTTACCCAACCTCCCGGCTGTACGGGTGTTACTGGAGGACCGCTAGCGGAGGCTATGCTATGTGGCTCCGTACCAGCTACAGGGGGCTGGCTAACTACTGCAGCTACTGAATGGTTTTCCATGGTGCGGAGCTGCGCTTCTAGTTCACTAAGCCTCGCCTCCAACACAGCAAATAAGCTACACTTGTTACAATTACCACTGTCGCTAAAGGAGGCAGAGGCATAGCTAAACATTTGGCACACCGAGCAAGAAAGAGGAGAGGGAGAAGCCATCACTAACTGTAAAGCTAATGTAGCTACCAAGGCTAGTAACGTGCAAAAAACAGCTAAGAGATTAGCAGGGAAGTCATAAAAAGGAGGAGAGCTATAAGTGCTTAAACAGAACTATTGTGGGTTAAGACTTGAAGTAGATGTTAAAGCAACTGAAGTGAGAAAGCAGAAAGCAGGCTAGTAGAATTCACCAGAGCGGTACAGAGATGCTGTCACAGAAACACCAGAAATAACACAACTCGCTTACCGCAATACATCAGTACGTCAGTAATGTCCACATGCTAACATGCCTGCAGTGACAAATGACAAATGTGATATATATATATATATATATATATATATATATATATTTTACTTTTCTTAACACTGTATGCCCTATACTTCCATGTTGATAAAGCTATTTGTATTGTCTTGTATTTTGTCTTAAAGATTTGAATAAAGTTTGTGGAAAAAAAAAGGTTGCATCAGTACAGTCCTCGTAGCTTTGGAGTTCTTTGACTATTTACTGGCATCAGTATGTTCACTGAGTTCATGATTGCATACAGGAAAGACCAGTTTAGAACTCCTGAATTTGTAAGGATGTGGTATTTAGCAAGTACAAATAAAAGATTTATTATGTAACATTTCTCCAATTTTTCTGTCTTTATCTATCCAAACTCTGCATTGAAATATGTTTGGATGAACATTAAAATGTCTGACCAAAACAAAAACCCACTACCACTTCACTACCAAGTGTCACTCCAAATCAAGTTACACTCGCAGCTGTGGAGGGCACTCCTAATTAAGGGGAAGTGTATGAAAGCGAAGCCAAACCATGGGACACCCTCGCCACTCTAAGGGATTACTGTTAATTTATTATGTTGATCTGTTCTGTACGACATCTATTGCACATCTGTCCGTCCTGGAAGAGGGACCCCTCTTCCAGAATTCTTCCCCTGTTAAAGGTTTTTTTGGGGGGAGTTTTTCCTTATCTGCTGTGAGGGTCCCAAGGACAGAGGGATATGCTGTAAAGCCCTGTGAGGCAAACTGTGATTTGTGATATTGGACTTTATAAATAAAATTGATTGATTGATTGATTGATTGATTGACTGATTCATGAGTTTAAAATAGAATCTTATCATTATGAATTACTTAAGTGCAATTGGGATAACGTCTTTTTCTTTTTCTTCTTTAGAAGGCAGAGGAGCCTAATGATGTCATTCCTGTGAGCAGAGCTCTGGCTGATCCACAGTATGCAAATGCAGCATCTTTCTGTGTGCTGGAATGATGAGGGACATGATCAGAGGTGGTGTTGAAAACTTGTGGTTAGAAATATTAAAATGGCTATCAGAGATAATAAATGATTATTAAAAATAATTAATAATTATATTAAATTATATCATTTAATTTCTATTCAGTCCCCTTATCAGGCACCACCTTCTGAAAAGATATATAATAACAAACAAACACAGTGTCATAAAATATACCTAAATTTTAATATGGCACTCTGATTAATAATTAGAAATAATAACCAAAATGACTATATGAATAGTAAAGATTGGAGGATTTTGGATATCTTGATAAAGCAGGGGTTGGTGGAATCATTCGCCTCTGCGCAACATTAAATAGGCAGCATGTATATTCTTTTACTGACAATATTATAAAGCAAAAACACACAGTCTAACTAGATATAGGCTATGTGACAGATCGTCTCCCTCCCTGCCACCATATGGCACTGTTCCAACTTGCTGCGCATCCAGACTCTGGGGCGGCACCATGCGCTCTTACTGTATATATAGAGGTGTGGCCACACCTGTCTCTCTCTTTTCCTCCGCTCCCTTCCTGATGGCTGTGGCCTGTCTGGCGTGGCCCACAATCCAATAGTGATGGGCAAATGAAGCCTTGTGAAACATTGAGGCTTTCTTTCATTTTGTACCGAAAATTATTCGGAGCTTTGGGACTGTTTGCTGTTGGACTCAGGCCGTGTTATTTGCCCGGGGAGTTTTCACATGCCATTATTGTAACTGTTTACATCCCCCCCTCTGCCAACCCAACGTCGGCATGTGACGTCATTCACTCTGCCATAGCCCGCCTGCAGACTAAACACCCGAGTGCCTTCATAGCTATCTCGGGTGACTTCAACCATGTCACCATGGAAACAACATTGCCCACATTTACACAGTATGTGAGCTGTCCTACCAGAGAGGAGAGAACACTGGACTTGCTGTATGCAAATGCCAAAGATGCATACAGCTGCTCCCCCCTCTGGGTAGGTCAGACCACAACCTGGTGCACCTCAACCCCTGCTATGTACCACTAGTCAAGAGCCAGCTTGCGACCATGAGGACAGTGAGGAGATGGTCGGAGGAGGCTTATGAGACACTGCAGGGCTGTTTTGGGGTGACAGACTGGCAGGCACTCTGTGAGCCACATGGGGAGGACATCGACAGGCTCACAGAATGCATCACGGACTACATCAGCTTCTGTGTGGACTCCACTGTCCCAGCCAGGACTGTCCATTGTTATCCAAATAACAAACCGTGGGTAACAAAGGACATCAAAGTCATCCTCAACTCAAAGAAGAGGGCCTTCAGAGCTGGTAACAGGGAGGAGGTGAGAACAATACAGGGGGAGCTGAAGATGAAGATAAGGGAGGCTAAGGAGAGGTACAGGAGGAAGCTGGAGAGGAAACTCCAGCAGAACAACATGAGAGAGGTCTGGAGTGGAATGAGGACCATCACTGGCTTCAGGACCAACAACCACAGAGGAGTTGAATGCAGCATGGACAGGGCCAATGAACTGAATCTGTTTTTTAACAGATTTGACACTACTGGCCCTTCCCATCCTCCCCTTGACTCTTCTGCTGTCTGTCTTGGTCAGACATCTCCCACTCTGCCCTCCTCCCTCTCACACCTCAACGCCCTCCTGCTTGACCCCCCCCCCCCCCCCCCCCTTCCTCACACCTCCTCCCCCCGTGGCCAGAATGACTGCACTCTCCATCATGAGGACTACACCCCTCCCCCACGTGTCGTCACCTCCACAATGTGCTTCACTGCTGACCATGTGAGAAGACAGCTGATGAGACTCCACTCAAATAAGGCTGCAGGCCCTGATGGTGTCAGCCCCAGGGTGCTCAAAGCCTGTGCCCCCCAGCTATGTGGAGTACTTCATCATGTCTTCAACATGAGCCTGAGTCTCCAGAGGGTCCCCTTGCTGTGGAAGACATCCTGCCTCGTTCCTGTACCAAAGACGTCGTGTCCCAGTGGCTCCAAGGACTACAGACCCGTGACATTGACCTCCCACATCATGAAGACCCTGGAGAGACTCATTTTGGAGCAGCTCCGGCCCATGGTCAAACCACTTTTGGACCCTCTCCAGTTCACCTATCAGCCCCGACTTGGAGTTGAGGACGCCATCATCTACCTGCTCAACCGTGTCTATGCCCACTTGGATAAGCTGGCGAGCACTGTGAGGGTCATGTTTTTTGACTTCTCTAGTGCGTTCAACACCATACGTCCAGCTCTACTGGGTGACAAGCTGACAGCAATGCAGGTGGATGCCCCCCTGGTGTCCTGGATTGTAGACTACTTGACTGGCAGACCGCAGTATGTGCGCTTGCAACGCTGTGTGACAGACAGAGTGGTCAGCAATACCGGGGCCCCGCAGGGGACTGTCCTCTCTCCCTTCCTCTTCACCCTCTACATCACAGACTTCAGCTATTGCACTGAGACCTGCCATCTTCAGAAGTTTTCTGATGACTCTGCTATAGTTGGATGTATCACCAAGGGTGATGAGGATGAGTACAGGGCTGTTGTGGATGACTTTGTCACATGGTGTGAGCAGAACCATCTGCAGCTCAACGTGGCAAAGACAAAAAAACTGGCTGTGGATCTGAGGAGGACCAAGACACCGGTGACCCCTGTTTCCATCCAGGGGGTCAGTGTGGACATTGTAGAGGACTATAAGTACCTGGGGGTACACATTGACAATAAACTGGACTGGGCTAAGAACACTAATGCTCTCTACAGGAAGGGCCAGAGCCCTTTCTATTTTCTGAGGTGACTGAGGTTCTTCAACATCTGCCGGACTATGCTGAGGATTTTCTATGAGTCTGTGGTGGCCAGTGCTATCCTCTATGCTGTTTTGTGCTGGGGCAGCAAGCTGAGGGTGGCGGACGCCAACAGACTCAACAAACTGATCCGCAAGGCCAGTGATGTTGTGGGAACGGAGTGTGACTCTCTGATGGTGGTGTCAGAGAGGAGGATGCTGTCTAAGCTACGAACTATCTTGGACAATGTCTCCCACCCACTCCACCATGTGCTGGTCAGGCACAAGAGTACTTTCAGCGGGAGACTCATACCACCAAGATGTACCACTGAGCGCCACAGGAAATCATTCCTGCCTGTGGCCATCAAACTGTACAACTCCTCCCTGAGTGGCCCTGAGACTTTTTCACACACACACTGCAATAATCCAATGTAACTTGTGCAATAACCCCATTTCACCCTGACTGTACATATTCTGTTTGTGTAAATAATCTTGTTCAACTTACAATATATATATGTATATATATATTTATTTACGTTTATGTTTGTTAGTAATTCCTGTTTATTTAACTATATATTTGTAAATACTATTGTTTAAATTTCTTATATTTTGACGTATCTTTCCTCTCTTGCAAGGAGCACCTGTAACATAAATAATTTCCCCTCGGGGATCAATAAAGTATTTCTGATTCTGATTCTGATTCACTGTGAGGAGGAACAGTGACATCTGGTGGCAGGGTGGAATTATAGCAGCTGTTTCATAAAACATCAGTTTCAATCCCAAATGTGTAAAACTCTGTATGAAGCTGCATGTTCATCAACAGATTTGAAGTTATACACAACCTTTAGCGATGTGGCTTCTGTCTCTTTGTATAGCAATGACAGTAAATATTAGACAAAAATATAAAGCCATGTGTTCATGGTTGGATTTGATCCTTCACCCAAAGTGAGAGAACAAAACACGTTTCCTGAACGCAATCTGCAGAGCTATACAGGTACAGCATTTGAACATCAATTTTTGTATGACTATAGTTTTCAGGCTGTATTTCATTCATACATACAAAGATATCAATTATATGTTTTTTCTTTTTATGCCATATTAGTGAAGTGTGATCTGATAGAAGTGTTGGTAGTTGTGCTTTTAAACACGGGCATTGTAAAAAGTGGCAGTGCTTTGTGCAACGTTTAGTTTCACAGAATTATATTGAGAAACAGGATTTTTTCCACAGTGCTGGGCTTCAAACGGCTCCTTTTTTGACTGACTATTTCCCCAGCCTAAGATAAGATTCTCTTGCAAGGGACAGAAGATGCAGGTGTACATAGACACTTGGGCACTAGTTTGAATAAGTTGGGATACACTGCTTTCTCGGTCATCCAGTACTTCAGAGGGTCTTCAGATCTTCCCATGTGTGGTTCCTTCAAATACCCGGGGATGCAAAAAAAATACACATTAGTGACTGGAGAAAAAAAAATCACGTTTTTAAATTTTTACAGGCACATAGGGAATGTACACAACACCTTACCTCTGCACTTTCACAGTGGCACTGGCACTGGAGTTGGTTATTTGATTTTGAGCCTCCACATGATTATCCAATAGGGCCAATACGGCCCAGAGGTTGAAGTCCAGTTGGTTAGATGGCCCTGCTCTTGGTGAAGGCACCACAGGAGTTGATACTGTTGGAGTTTAACTTGCTATCACATTTGCGCACTCACAAGTTGGTCGTTCGACTGCAGTTTGACTGTGTCCCTGGTTGCAAAATGCCAATTCTTTAAATCTGCGGTCAAGCAACATGGCGACCAATAAGGCTATAACCTTTTCCAGCTGACTTAACTTTTCCATCAGATTTTTGTTTAAATTAGTTGCCAATTTGGCACCAATACCATGGGGCATTTGACCACACTGTCCCGCGATGAAGTGTTTAAGCATTTTAATGAGGGGAATAGCCTTGGACCCTCCTACCCTTTTCTCCTCAGACAGCTCTATAGTGGCTTGGTTGTGTCTAATACCCAGCTGGTTGACACTTGCAACAATGTTGTGGGCCCCATCTGTGATCATACCAGTGACCCTGTCTGTAATACCCCACTCAGCTATGATGTCTTTAGTTGCATCAGCGAAGTTGGCTGCTGTGTGTGACACAGAGAACTTTTGAACTCCTAAAAGGACAGTGTTAAGTGCTAATTTGTCTGACAAATAATGGCCTGTAACAGCCAGGAAAGGTGGATGAGGTGTTGTTGTTGTATGACAACTCGTGTGTGCATATCAAGCAACGCACCTGAATGAAAATATATGTAGTCTTAGGTCCCAGGTTGTACTAAGGTCATGATGATGATAAAATTTGAATATCAGAAATCACATCTTGCCTTGGTTGGTGTTATCAAGTTGAAATGCGCCCACACAGGGGACCACCTCTTGCCAATTGGAACACTCGCCATAGCTTGCAACATACAAACTCCTCTCTCAAAACCCACAACTTGAAGTGTCACTGAGGCATCATAGCATAGTAAAGCGCCAAAGCGTTCAAGCTCGTCAGTCGTGTGACAGTTGTTGCTTAATACAAGCTCGGATACTAAGAGTTGATGCATAGCGGTTCATTAGACTAGCACAAGCTTCAGAGTTCCGGTATTGTTTGCCCATCTCTAAAATCCTCTCCATTCAGGTAATGCACTCTGCTAGTCTTCCTTTGTTCATGTGTTCATAAAACAGGCATTTTGGTAATGCGATCTCCACCCTTTGTAGCATGGCCGGCTGCTGGGGCTGTGTGGGGATGCATTGCTCCACCAGAAGCCTTCCTTAGGTGCACTTACCTGTCCCTTTCGGTAAGTCCACAATTGTCTGCCATCCAGCGGCTCTGTCACTCAGTTCCCAGCTGACTATTTCCCTGTGCGTTTTTGGTGCAGCTGACCTGCGGCGCTGAGCCTTTTATCCTCCTGCTCTCTTGGGCATCACTGTGGCTTTGCAGAGTGGTATGTATGAGTTCATTTTTCCTAAAGTGCTAGTTTTCATTATACTCATTCATCTACTAAATTGCAGTTGTGTGCCTTCTCTTGTAGAAACCCTGGTAAATTGTTTGGCCAATATTCATCCACCTCTCCCTGAATCCACGCTGCTGTTTTGGCTCCTTTTTGTTTGACATTCAGCTTTTGGGATTTTTGATAATATTTACTCTTAAAGGACAACTTCGGTATTTTTCAACCTGGGCCCTATTTCCCCATGTGTATGTGTGCGTATGATTCATGGGTACAACTCGTTCTAAAATTGGTTCAGTATTGAGGGAGGCAGATGCAACTGGGAGCCGCGAAACGAGCTAAAACCGTAACGGAGGCAAATGCGTCCCGTATAAGTTTGTGCATTAAAAGTGCTTTTTTCGCCACTGACCGGTTCAGATCGCCAGTGCTATGAGTGCTATGAGTGGAGTCAGCTGTCAGTCAGTGTTGGAGCAGAGAGGGGGGGGGCTGCCCCGCTGGGTACTGTAAGTACCGGATACTTTTAATGCGCAAACTTATACTGGACGCAGTACACGCAGGTCAGACGCTGCGGCGAGCCCTCACTTAAACTCGCTTTTAAAACCAACCAGAGCTACAGCAACAAGAAAACATTCAGCCCTCTTCTATGGCTGCATGTTTCATCTGTTCCTTGCTTGCGGTTTATTTCAGCTTTTGATAAGACACCCACACACAACTGCATCCGACGGCAACGACTACTTTCCCCTCTCTGCAAGCCAACACTTGCTGTTCTCCTCTTTCCTGGACAATGGCTATGCCCGGACTGATCCTGCTAAGCAAGACCAAGCCAGCTTAGCTGGCACATCAACCAGGCTCAAATATCTGGCAGTCATTTTGCTCCTGGCAGGCGACATTGAAATTAATCCCGGTCCACCGCCCCCCAATACTGCTAGCCCTGCTAACAACAACAATCTCTTAGCCCTGCTAATACAGCTAATGCTAGCACAACCACCGCAGCTAACATCACCCTGGAGCCCGATGTTAACGTGGCAACAGAGTATACAGTTTTCCTGGCTGATAACTGCCTCTGAACTGACAACTGCCTCACCTTGTGCAGTGCTGCTCCCCCGAGCTCATTCCACCAGCTGGCTTCGCGATGCAGCGTCGGAGGTCCTGACTTCATGCGGCAATACAGCGCTGCTCCAGCAGCCAGAGTGCATCTGCAGCGGGGCCGCGCTGAGGGACCAGGCAGTCCTAGCAGCCCCAGGTGTACTTCCAACACCGGCAACTCCAACCTGGGTGTGGGCTGGATGCCCGCGGCCTACAGCTGACCATCTGGATGACGCTGCCACCGAGCCGCCAACCAGCAGTAGCTTAGCAGCGGCAGCAACGGCAGATACAGCACCGCTCCAGCTACCAGAGTTCACCTGTGGCGGGGCTGCGCTGAGGGACCAGGCGGTCCTAGCAGCCCCAGGTGTACTTCCAACACCGGCAACTCCAACCTGGGTGCGGGCTGGATGCCCACGGCCTACAGCTGACCATCTGGATGACGCTGCCACCGAGCCGCCAACCAGCAGTAGCTTAGCAGCGGCAGCAACGGCAGATACAGCACCGCTCCAGCTACCAGAGTTCACCTGCGGTGGGGTCGCGCTGAGGGACCAGGTGGTCCTAGCAGCCCCAGGTGTACTTCCAACACCGGCAACTCCAACCTGGGTGCGGGCTGGATGCCCGCGGCCTACAGCTGACCACGTGGATGACGCCGCCACCGAGCCACCAACCAGCGGTAGCTTAGCAGCGGCAGATACAGCACCGCTCCAGCTACCAGAGTTCACCTGCAGCGGGGCCGCGCTGAGGGACCAGGTGGTCCTAGCAGCCCCAGGTGTACTTCCAACACCAGCAACTCCAACCTGGGAGCGGGTTGGATGCCTGCGGCCTTCAGCTGACCATCTGGAAGACGCTGCCACTGAGCCTCCAACCAGCAGTAGCTTAGCAGCGGCAGCAACGGCAGATACAGCACCGCTCCAGCGACCAGAGTTCACCTGCAGCGGGGCCGCGCTGAGGGACCAGGCGGTCCTAGCAGCCCCAGGTGTACTTCCAACACTGGCAACTCCAACCTGGGTGCGGGCTGGATGCCCGCGGCCTACAGCTGACCACCTGGATGACGCCACCACCGAGCCGCCAACCAGTGGTAGCTTAGCAGCGGCAGATACAGCACCGCTCCAGCAGCCAGAGTGCATCTGCGGTGGGGTCGCGCTGAGGGACCAGGCAGTCCTAGCAGCCCCAGGTGTACTTCCAACACCGGCAACTCCAACCTGGGTGCAGGTTGGATGCCCGCGGCCTACAGCTGACCATCTGGATGACGCCGCCAACCAGCGGTAGCTTAGCAGCGGCAGATACAGCAGCGGCAGATACAGCACCGCTCCAGCGGCCAGAGTTCACCTGCGGCAGGGCCGCACTGAGGCACCAGGCGGTTCCAGCAGCCCCAGGTGTACTTCCAACACCTACAGCTGACCATCTGGATGACGCCTCCGCCAGCGCCAAAGGTCCCCGATCCAAAGCTTATTGTCCAGCAAACAAAGTATCATTAAGACAAAAAAATACACAGTTCTTCCAAACAGTAAATCATGCTAAGGTCCTTTGGGACCCAAAAGTTAAACCAAAAGGGGTATTTGGGGGACATATTAATATTAGAAGCATGATGTCTAAAACTGAGCAACTGGAAAAACTTGTGGCAGACTCCAACTTGGACTTTCTGGGTCTATCTGAGACGTGGCTAACACCAGCTATTCCCCAAGGCATCATTAACATTGCAGGTGTAGTATCTGACGTGCCACATGTTATGTGACGACCGGGGTCTTATATGATTAGTTAGGGGCCCAGGTCAAGATTTTATTATGGCTTAGGTCAAGGATAGATAAGTAAGATGAAAGGTTGGATTCCAGCTAGATTGTCTCTGTCACTTGTCACATTTTGTTTCAAAGTTCATCAAAACAACCAACCTATATATGCAGGGTAAACTGAGCCGTTATTCAGAGCAGTTCATATTTGGCTTCGAACTCTCTCTCAGGCTTCCTAGGCGCTTGATTTGATGCTGTACTTCTTGTAATAAACCTTTCTATATACAAGCAAGACGGTGTCAGCGGAGTGTCCTTCATCATCTTCACATCATCGCTATTCAATAAACAACACAGGCTATAACACCTTCAGAAGAGACCGCTCCCATGGTAAAGGTGGAGGAGTGTTGTTATATGTTAAGAACAGTTTACAATGCAGACAACTCGATCTTCCGAAAAATGCCATAGAATGTGTTGGTGTTAAAATCATGCTCTCCTCTGAAATGAGTTTTAACGTTATAGTTCTATATAGACCACCCAAAGAGAAGGATATATTTTTTAACAACTTGGCGGAAATTCTCAAAACCTGTAACAACAAAGAACTCATCCTAATGGGAGACTTTAATCTTGATTGGCTTGATAAATCCAGACGTAAAAAACTAAAGGTCCTGGCAGACAAGTACCAGTTGACCCAGACTATTAAAAATCCTACAAAAATCACAAAGTCTTCCAAGACATTACTGGACTTAATTTTCACTAATCGTCCTGATCGCGTCTCTAAAAGCTATAATCTGATCACAGGTATCTCCGATCACAATCTGACTTTAGTGTCATGACGGTTAAATAAGCTAAGATATAGAGCAGATAATGGAATAAGAGAGGATACACCAACATCATTTATCCACAAAAAGGATCTGGATCGCTTAGAAAATGAATTAAAATCAATAAAATGGGACAGAGTGACTGAAAGTGTAAACTGTGAGCTGGCATGTAAGGAGTTACAAGCTATTGTCTCAGAGCTCCTGCTCAAATTCACTCAAACAAAATTTTTTAAGCGTAAACGAAGACAGCCTCTGCCATGGTTCACTGAAGAGCTAGGACAGCTAATAAAAAACAAGGATATGGCTCTGAAAAAAATCCTTGAAATCTGGACTAGAAACTGATCGACTAGCTTTTAAAAGCCTCAGAAACAAAGTGACCAGACAGTTCAGAAAGGCCAAAGCAAATTTCTTTTTAAATATCATTCAACAAGCCAAGGGAAATAGCAAGATAATCTGGAACTGCATTGACAAACTATCTGGTAGGGAACAGAAAAAAAAAAACAGCACCCTAGAGCTTAGAATGGCCGCTCACAGTACAGTTACCGATAGCCATGAGGTGGCAAATATTTTTAATACCATATTTATTACCTCTGTGACTGAGTTGTGTAGATCTTTTCTAAACAATACATCATGTACAATACCTAGAGTACAAACGACGGAAGACCCAGTACTGTATTTTTCTCATGTAAATGAATCATGTGTTACCAAAATTCTTGCCTCAATGTCAAACTCCAAAGCTAAAGACATCTGGGGACTTGATCCGGCCTTTCTTAAAAAACATAAAGACATATTAGCCCCACCTCTTATGCATATCACTTATCTCTCATTGGATAAGTGTGTTTTTCCATCAGCCCTTAAGTCAGCCATCGTAACTCCAGTTTTTAAATCAGGTGACTGCCAGAAGTGACAAATTACAGACCTATTAGTATACTCCCCGCCATCTCCAAATTGCTTGAAAAAGTGGTTGCAGAACAGTTGAAGTCTCATATTGATAAAGAAAAATTACTACATCCCATGCAATTCGGTTTTCGTGCAAATCATTCTACTGAAACGGCCTGCTGTTACTTCCTTGAGGTCATCAGGGATAGGCTTGACAAAGGTGGGGTAATAGGAGCTGTCTTTCTGGACCTACGTAAGGCATTTGACACTGTGAGTCATTCTGTTCTCCTCTCCAAACTAACCAAATTCAAGCTCTCAGATAACATACTTAAATGGCTGCAATCTTACCTGGCGAATCGCTCTCAGTGTGTTAAAATCAAAAATAAATTATCAGACATCCAACCATGTAGTATGGGGGTGCCTCAAGGATCGATTCTCGGCCCTCTTTTATTCTCTATTTACGTCAATGACCTCCCCACAGTCTGTGACAAAGTAGAAACAATAATGTACGCGGATGACACAGTCTTATTTACCCATGGAAAAAATCATGCTGAAGTTGCTGCCAAATTATCTGACGCTATGGACAGAGTAGCGGAATGGCTTGATCAATCTTGCCTTACGCTGAATACAGATAAGACAGTGACCATGTATTTTAATAAACAAAGTAAGAAAAGTGTGTATCCCAATGTATTTGTGAGAGGACAAATGATAAAAAATGCTGATGAAGTTAAATACCAGGAGTTACTCTTGACTCAAATCTGATCTTTAAACGACATTAAAAAATGGCTCATGTTTTGAAACTTAACATCCTCAATTTCCGTCACATTAGGAGCTCTCTAACAACTGAAGCTGCCAAAATGTACCTGAATGCGATGATCCTTCCTTACATGAGTTATTGTTTGCCATGCTGGACGCAGGCCAACCAAACCACATTAAAACCGATCAAATCCCTGTATGGACAGGCCCTAAAAATACTGGATAGGAAACCAAGATAGTACCACCACTGCAACATTCTTTCCAAATACAACCTACTAAGTTTTGATAATCTAATTACCTCCTCATATATTCGTTTAATTCATAAAATAATTCACAATGTTGCCCCCCCTCCATTGAAAAAATATGTGATAGCCTGTTCTGAGCAGAGAACAAGGGCATTAAGATCTGCATCGAGAGGGGACTGCAAGGTTCCACAAAGAAACTCTGCTTTTGGTCAATCCTCCTTTTCTGTCAAGGCCATTAGAGAATGGAATAGGCTTCACAGTGACATGAAAATTAATGCAAATCATAAAAGCTTCTGCCTTGTCACAAGAAAATGGCTCCTAAGTAATCAGTGTTGCCAACACTAGGTCGTGCTGTCTGATTTCCTGCCAGTGTTGTTTGTTGTCAATATTGTCTTTTCACTGTAAACTTAATTTTAATTTATATTTATAATAGGCTAAACAGCACTTTATATAAAAAATTGAAGGATGCTTCGACACTAATCTTCCGATTAGTGGATGACCCGCTCTACCTCCTGAACCACAGCTGCTGGGGGATATAGCAGACAGTGCATGTAGTTCACTCACTCTCTTGGCAGAACATATAGTCTAGAGGAGAGCTGTTTTATGAGACAGACACTTAAGGGTGGACTGCTCTATGGATTCATAGGGAGCTTGAGTAAGGGACCTTAGCACGAGAGGGAGATCCCAGGATGGAGCTCTGGGGGCCCTGCATGGTTGCAGGGGGTACGCACCTTTGATGAACTAACATACTAAGGAATGTTTCCCCACTGTAACGCCCCCCACTGCCTCATGGAAGTGGGATATAGCAGCAGTGTACACCCGAGTAGTGCTAGCCGCCATTTCTGAGTCCAGAAGTGACTGCAGAAAGTGTAGAACTAGCTCGATAGGGCAAGTAACTGGGTCCTCCCGCCTATTGTGACACCATGCAGAGAAGACCCTCCACTTCTGGTCATAGTTAGTATGAGTGGAGGGGGCCCTGGCGTCACCTAAGGTCCTAAGAACAGCCTAATCTAAGCCATGAGAGAAGGACTGAGAAGGGGCCAGGCCCAGAGCTGCAGGACAGCTGGTTTGGGATGCCATATCTGACTTCTGCCTGGGAGAGAAGGTCTCTCCTGTCTCTCAACAATAGCTTGTATTGGCCCAGGGTGATCCTGTTGAGAACCTGTGGTATTAGTAGAAACGAAGAACCACATACTGCAGTGGGTCTTTGCTAATGCAAATTAGACTCACAAGTCAGTCTTTAGACGCTTTGCTTAACTAAAGACTGATGACTTTCTCCCTGATTTTGTGTTTAGATGGGCGGATACAATTTCAGTTTAAAAAAACTCCCTATGTTGCAGAACCAATAGTAATTCGCAGGGCAGTCCTTCGGTGGCTCGCTGAACTCTTGTGCTTGTAAACATAGTCCCACTAGAAACACGTGTAGTGGTACAAAATGGCTCAGCCGTGCTCGCGGAAAACGCCGTCAAAGTTAGTGGATGTTTGTCGCGTTTGCGGCGACACATTCTCGCCAACTAAAAGACCCATCCGTCCGGCCGGACTATAGAGGGAATCTCCCTGTTGTTTACAAATACTTCCGGGTAGAAAACCAGCAGAGCATATATATATATATATATATATATATATACGTGTGTATATAATCACATTTTTCACATCACTGTATCACCGTGTAGACTAATCCGATGTTTGTAAAGTCTATAAACACAATGACTGAACAAACATTACTATTTTTTAGCCGTTAGCGGTGTCTGTAATAGGTAATAACTCATTAAACGGTCCGTGAAAAAAATATTTTTTCCAGCAGATATCTTAGTTACAACATGATTGAGCTAGCAAAGCAGTTTTGTGTTGCTATGTGTGGTATTTTTTCAGTTTTGGGAAATCACGATGTCTAGAGAGCATTGGTGGCTGCAGCTGACAGGGACAGCTAACACTAGCAGCAAAGCTAACATCAGGACGTCATCTGTTAAAAGCCTCCTGTTGTCGGATACGACATGAAACTACTCCAGTTAGCTCAATCATGCTGTAACTAAGACATCTGCTGGAAAAATATTTTCTTCACGGATGAGCACACGTTTGATAAAACGGAGTTTAATCTCTCGGCATCCATTTTCAAGCTCTCTGTGTGTTTGTTTCCTTGCGGACGAGAAAAGGGGGAGCGCACATTTCCGAGAAGGCGTGTCCTTTTCAAAAATGCAAGAGGCGTTGCTTTGTTGCCGGCGGTTTTCGCCAGTGTGTTAAACACACTTTAGAAAGGAGTGTTCCCAGACTATCAGAAGGCGGAGATCTCTGATTGTCTGGTGGCGAGACTAAATGCAAATAGGTCAGTCTGAGCTGTGCCAAACTGAGACCATAAAAGGGCTACCCCTTCGGATGAAGCCTCCACTCTCCTGGGGGAGGACCAGTCCTGGACAGGAGATCTGGTGCCTGATTTATGAGACCTGGAATATAAATTGCCCTCAGGAAGTCTGTTCTTATCAAGACATGCCTGCCCTGAATGTTGGGGAAGGGAGCTTTCAGGGCAAGGTGAACTGCTCTCAGTTCTAAAACATTTATGTGTTCATTGCCCCAAGGGGGTTTCTACACACCGCACGCCATCCTGCCTCCCCAGACTGCTCCCCAACCTGTGAGGGAGGCATCCGTGGTTACCACTGTCCTTCCCTTCGATGGGATGTACCCAAGAGGGACTCCCCAGAGAAAAAAACGCCCTGTCCCTCTATAAGAATAAAGCCTGAAGACATGCACATGTCACCTGAAGTTTCACATGCCTGTCCCGCCTGGGGTGGAGGTTGAAGGCATTCAGCCACCTCTGCAATGGCTGAGCCCCCACAACTTGGCTTTGAGATGGAGCACAAGTCAGCCTGTTGTCCAGATACTGAAGGATTTTTATCCCTGACATCTGGGGAGGAGACAAGACAGCCCTCACCACCCTGGTAAACACCCTCAGTGAAAGGGAGTGGCTGAAAGGAAGGACCTTGAACTGATAGACTTGTCTTTGAAAGGCAAAATTAAGGTCTGTGGTCTGGACAGATGGGCATGTGGAAGTAAGTGTCCTGTGGATCTATTGAAGTGAACAACTCCCCTTTTTCTACAGATTCCAAGATCTGACCTGTGGTCAGCATCTTGAAAGGCAGTACCTTTATGAAGGCGTTAAATCGCCTTAGGTCTAGGATGGGACGTAACCCACCATCTTTTTTCGGCACATGGAAATACTTGGAATAAAAGCCAACAACTCACCTGGAGGCATATCCCCTATTCAAGTCACGGGAACATACTGGACCTTAGCTAGTCTCCGGCAGCCTGCATTAAATTCAGGTGCGCCACCAGGGGCATTCCATACCTTCCTGAGCATCTGCATATAAGCATCAATCACAGGGCAGGAGGCTGCTTCCTGGGACTAGACTCTGTCCACTGGGGGAGGAGCCTCAGTTGGAACAATGAGACCCACAATTTTTGCTGCACTCATAACCTTTGAGATTATGTCCATTGCTGTGGGCTAACTGTCACTCATGTTATTAGGGTTGGATGCCCCCTCAAATTGCAAGGATTTAAGCTGCTCTGACTCAGCAGCATCATCAATCTGCTCATCACTGCCAAAAGGAGAATTTTGAGCATGGATGGAGAGAACATCCGTTGCTGTGGGCAACACTAAACCCCCAAGCTTGCCTGAGAAAGATTAAATGCACAAAACAGTTTTTTTTAGCATCCCATGGAGAGAGACTCTCACTGCAGCCTGTTTTATTTTGTTCTGAAAATGTGTGTGTGCAACCCTGTTTTGTGGACGATAAACAAGGAACAGACTTCCATCTGTGTCACCGGTAATGAGGAAACACAGTGAGTGCTGAATGGAGCAGTGAGCGACAACAACCCTGCCCACATTTAAGAGAACTGTTTGCAGTGGAAATGCTAGGGTCTAGGTACCATGTCTTTGGTTCCAAAGGTACCATACCAAAAGCGTTTGGTGGGAACGGGGCTTTTGAGTTCTCTCTTTGTATGTGTAGCTCTGTTAAAGGCCACATTAAAAGGTATAAATGTATGTGATTTGTGTGGGATAGTCGTGCTGAGTTGGACAAGGAGGATAGTTTGTTTACATGCAAGACCTTGTGTCTGTGAAACAAACTAACTCCTACAAGCAATGGTGAGGCCACTAAAGTTGATGTTACCCCATTAGCCGCACTATCAAGAGATCACAACAATAAAACTCAGTGTACAGTGTTACATGTACATTGAAGGGTTAAATTGTCCGCTTCGCTTTGTGCATTTCTGCAAACAATATCTAGACCGAGCTGTTACGATACCGGTTCATGAATGGAGGGGAAAAGAGATGCTGTGTTGTGCTGCACTCGTTTGCCGTGGGTGTGCCAGATTAACTGGTGGCCGAATTAACTGGTGATAGAGACAGTGTGGTAGGTGTGGCTTTTGAGAACCCATTGTCAGCTAACCAGGAAATAAACATTTTGATCGCTTTGCACCTCTATTACAGTCATTTAACTTTGTCGTTTGAAACATGATGATAGGAACAGTTTGCTGGACATTCATTTCATAAATGACTCAACGTTTGCACTGATGCCCTTCAAAGTAACATTGAGCCACGGAGATATCGAGCCAAGACGAGAGCCTGGAGAGCACAATTCTATGTGAGATTCTGTAAACGCTCACAAACCGTGGCAGTAGCTCAGTCCATAGGGACTTGGGTTGGGAACCGGAGGGTCACCTGTTCAAGTCCCTGTCCGGACTAAAATATGGAGCGTAGACTGGTAGCTGGAGAGGTGCCAGTTCACCTCCTGGACACTGCCGAGGTGTCCCTGAGCAAGGCACTGAACCCCCCAACCGCTCGGAGCGCCTGTCATGGGCAGTCCACTCCACTTAGTGCATGTATATATGTATCTAAAGTGGCCATTTCCTTTAAGCTTCACGTGGATTTAATGTTTTCTGGTCCGTTCGAGAAGAAAGGGGAGGACGAAAAATGCACCTACTTACTCCTCTGGGTCGAAGAAAAAGGCAGGACATTTATAACACAAGAAAGGTACTGAAATCATGTTATGACCACTTTGAAGCGTACCTTATGCCGAAGGCGAATATCATATTCGCTAATTACAAATTCCATGAGAAAGTGCAGGGAGCTAATGAGCCATTGAACAATTTGTGATTGATTTGAGACTGCTTGTGAAAGACTGTTATTATGCTAACAGCGAAGAGATGATACGAGACGTATGGTTTTTGGGATTCATTCATGGAGAGTGAGGGAGAAGCTGCTGAGCGTCGGTTCACAGCTAATGCTGGAAAAAGCAATAGACATCGCCAGGTCTCATGAAATAGCACAAGCACAGCTTAAAACTATAGCTGGCGGCAACCACGGCCCACATGAGCAAGCTGCTCATGCTATCAGTCAGTAGGCTTCAAAAAATACAGTCTGGAAAACGCGGCAAGACAAGACAAAGAGAAACTCAGGTAACGTCCCCAAAGTAGAGGGAGATGGAGTGGCCATAAAGTATGCGGCTACTGCGGGAACAGAGCACACAGAGTGAAAGACAGCTGCACAGCAAAAGGAAAACAGTGCCATATATGCAACAAGTGGAAGAACCATTTTACAAAAGTGTGTCGTTCCAGACAAGGAAAAGAATTGCACACAGTAAGTGAAAATGAAACAGACAAAAATATGGACACTGAGGATTTATTCATTGATGCAGTAACACGAAGAAGTGAAATTAAAGACACAGAAGAAGCCTATGCAGATGTGCAAGTTGGCCCAAACAGAACTGCAGTTCGCTTTAAGTTGGATACTGGGGCTTCAACTAATGTGATTCCCACATGTGTGTTCAGAACAGTGGGACTACAGTATGTACTACAACCCTCAACCTGCCCACTATATGGCTATGGTGGTGAGCGACTAGTTGTCAGAGGCAAATGCAACATAAAATGCCAACACAAGTACACCCAATTAATGCTGAAAGTCCATATTGTTGATACACGTTCACCCCAGTGCAAGAATTAAAAGCATGTCTGGATTTTGGACTCATCAAGCTCATACTGTCAGTCAGGGCTGTTTCACTCTGGGGGCCCCAGGCAAGAGGCACCTTGGAGGCCCCCCGCCACCAGTGATTAACATAGGGGGGATCAAAATAAAATAAATAAATGAAATAAAAATCAACCAGCCACCCTCCTCCCCTGACAAGTAAAGAACAGTCCCTTCATAAGTAAAGAACAGTCCCTAAAGTTCGGTGAGGTTTGTGGACCGTTACCTGCCACAAAGAGAGAAATGTGAAAGTCTTGTTTCTCCTCTGACACATCACATACCTGTGTGCCGCCACGGCTCGGCTGTTCAGGTATTTCTGGGCAGTCATGAAAGCAGCATATTGAGTGCCAGGTGGCCAGCGCGCGCCGTTATTGGACGGCGCATGGACACTCACCCTCTTGCGATTGGACTTTGAACTTATCCCACAGTAGTGTTACCGTGAGGTACCGTAGTACTACGGTACTCCAACAATGCTAGCGCGGGTGACAACCAATCATGCGGGACATGGTCTCAATTTGCGTGACGCGTGAAAAAGAGACAGAAATGCTGTGCAGTCCCAAACAATGCGGGATGTCTGGTCACCCTACTTCCACTGCCACTTGCAAGCAGCAGCTAGTAGGGGGCCCCATTAGGGGGGATTCCAATGTGTTGTCATTGTTGCAGTGTCTATAGGGGTTCCATCATATTGTCATTGATATGGACCAATGTCAGCTGTCTCTGGGGGCCCCCTTCCAGCTCGGGGCCCTAGGCAATTGCCTAGTTTGCCTGTCCGGTTGCGACGGCCCTGCTGTCAGTTCCTGGCACATCTGAGCTATCACTCATGGAGGAGTTTGCAGATGTATTCACAGGGATGGGACTATTTCCTGGTGAGTGCACAATCCACATTGACCCCAATGCAATACCTGTGGTCCACCCACCAAGGTGTGTCCCACTTGCTCTGCGTGACTGCCTAAAAGACGAGCTACAAAGCATGGAAAAACAACATGCCATCATGAAAGTCACTGAACCTACCGAATGGGTGAATTCAATGATGGCAGCAGAAAAGCAATGTAAAGACAAGCTAAGAGTGTGTCTCAACCCTAAAGACTTGAACAAGGTTATTAAATGACCACATAACCCTTTGCCTGCTCTTGACGACATCACATCCAAGTTAGTAGGAGCCTGCTATTTCAGTGGTATGGATGCCAGGGTCGGCTATTGGGCCGTAAAGCTCACAGAGGAGTCATCCAAGTTGCACACATACAACACTATTCAGACGGTATCGACTTCTCCGTTTACTTTTTGGACTGAAATATGCTCAAGACGAGTTTCAACGGAAAGTTGATGAGACATATGAAGGCTTACAGGAAGTCCTGGCGATAGTTGATGATGTTCTCATCTATGGCAAAAGCAAGGAAGAGCATGATAAGAACCTCTGCGCAATGTTGCGATGCTCCAGAGAGCGAGGAGTCAAACTCAGTTCAGGGCAGAGTACAATCTGTGCCACAGAGGTCAGCTACTTTGGGCACCGCATTACTAAAGATGAGATCAAGCCAGACCCAGCCAAGATTACAGCCTTACATGACATGGAGCCACCCAAAGACAAAGGTGAGCTAGAAACTATTCTTGGCATGGTCAACTATCTGTCAAAGTTTGCACCCATGCGTCACCTGTTTAAAGAGTCCAGTGAATTCATGTGGGATGCGCAACATGATGAAACATTCAGGAAAATTAAGGAGTTAATCACACGAGAGCCAGGTCCAGTTCAAATATATTTTGACCCTAGTAAAGAGCCCAGGCTACAAGTTGATGCATCTAAGTATGGACTAGGTGCAGTCCTGCTACAAGAAAGGAAGTCCATCAGGTACGCGTCCAAATCCCTGACAGACAGTGAAGTCAACTGTGCTCAGATTGAAAAAGAGCTGTATGCCATTCTGTTTGGATGTAAATGTTTCCATCAGAATGTTTATGGCCATCACATGGTTGTGGAGAGTGACCATAAGCCACCTGAGTCCATCATGCCAAAACCACCTGCACCTGCGCCTCCAAGGCTACAGAGGATGATACTTCAACTTCAGAGGTACGATTTCACAATCATCCACAGGTCAGGCAGGGATATTCCTGTGGCAAGACTGAAAAAGACACATGGCTAATGTTACTGAGCAAAACAATCAAGGATGGATGGCCAAATGAGAGGAGACTGTCCCCTCAGAGCATAGCAGAATTTTGGAACCACCGAGATGAACTCTCATTAATGAATGGAATCATATTCAAGGATGACAAAATCATCATGCTTACCTCACTACACACAGAAATACTGTCCAGAATACATGCAGGTCACATGGGCATTGAAAAATGCAAGCAGAAAGCCCATGACATCTTGTTCTGGCCTGGGATGAACAAGCAGGTAGAAGAAATGGTAAGCAAGTGCCCCACCTACCTCGAACACAGGCCCTCCAACATTAAAGAACCTATGATAAGTCACAACATCCCAGACAGGCCCTGGCAAACAGTTGCCACTGACTTACATGGAACAGTGAGAACTTCATTCACTGCAGACTATTACAGCAGATATTTTGAGCTTGACAAGCTATACAGCACAACAGCTTCAGGTGTGATGCACAAACTGAAAGCAGCCAGACATGGCATACCAGAGACTGCTATGTCAGACAATGGCCCTCAATTCAAGTGTAAGGAGTCTGAAACTTATGCCAGCACCTGAGAGTTCAAACATTTCATGATGAGCCCTTAGTATCCCCAGAGCAATGGTCTTGCAGAAAATTTTGTGCAGATTGCCAAATCACTCATGGAAAAGGTCAAAGCTAACCAAAGAGACCCCTATCTGAGCCTCCTTAAGCATCGCAACACTCCGGTTGACGTCAGATCACCAGCTCAGCTGCTTATGAGCCGTCGCCTATGTGTCATCCTATCCATTACCCACCATCAGCTTCAGCCTACGATCGTCAGCCACAGAGATGCTCACTCCAGAAGAGCTAACTGAGCAGCATCAGAAAAAATTCTAAGACAGATCAGCCAGGCCGATGACACAGCTGCACTGAGGACAACACATCTGATTCCAGGAGCACAGACACTAGAAGCCTGCAGTTGTCATCCAGCCTGTTGACACTGACAGATCATATCACATATGTACACGTGAAGGACAAGAGTACAGACGGAACAGATGTCACCTCCTTGATTCAAAAGAAACACACAACACTCACACTGATGTAAAATCTGAACACAACAAGCAGCACACACCGCACAGCACCACACCACAACATACACCTCAACACCCTCAAGTGAAACAACCCCTAAGGCTAGGGCTGCTCGATTATGGAAAAAATCATAATCACCATCATATTGTTTACACGATGGCATGTCATTTCTGTCTCTACATGGTCACGCATTTACAATTCTCCGGTCTATATCACGCACAGCCGAGTTCGGCCACACACACACACACCTCTCTTGCTCTCCCTCTGCCATTTTCCGCACACTGTTTTTGAAATCTTCCACGATCACCTGCCCCTCGCATTATTCGTAGTTCACCTACTTGACTAGCTCGTGGAGTGAATAGAGGAAAGGAGGGGAGGGGGCGGTATTGCACATGCGCGGCTTCTGTAGAAGACAAAATAAAATCTCCAGGCATCCGTGACCAAAAAACGTTTACCCTCAATTTCATTAATTTTGAAATCGTTTGACCTCAAAATCATAATCATGATCACCTGCACAGCCTTACCTAAGACTACCCCTTCCTGGACAAGGTACAGACGAGAGGTCAAACCCAAAATTAGTTGCACTATGTATTGACTGTTATTGAGTTATGTTGGAGTATGTTACATACTCTATTGGGTAAACAAGCTCAGTAATTCAGTGATAACCAAGAGGAAAAACATGTTAAAATGGTTAAGGCAGTATTGCATTATTGCTGAGGTTTGGGTTTGCTGTGTTGTGATTAAAACATATAAGCTAGTTTTGTTTGTTATCACCACACTGATTACCTAAAGGACTGCAATTTGGTCCAGAGCATAACCTTTGATACCCTGTCACGCAGTCGCAGTGTGTATATGGTTCGCCTTTCTATTTTAACAGTCAGCCTGTATGTCACCAGCGTGTTAATAAAACGCTTCAAGTTACAACACATCGTCATCCTGACTACTTTGTAGATATTGTGCAAAACAAGACAGACCACTCTGCTGTGGGGGAAAAACTGTTTAACAGCCATTAGACTCCTAAATCAGATCAAGTGAACATGGAACTGTTTCTACTGGCACTTCATTCATATAAAGTACTCTCTTTTAGCCTCACAGTTTTAGCTTATTCATTATTGATCTTATTTATTAGAATTGTTGCTGTTATTTGTTATAGGGGTAAAAAATCTTTAAAAAAGACAAGAAATGTTCTTTATGAAGAAATAAGTTTGCATTTATTGGACAAACCAAACATAGGCAAACTCACACATAGTGTAAAGATGGAACATATCATGGGGTCAAAAATAAATGAAGGGTTTTGTTTCTAAAATGTCATCCATCCATTTGAAAAAATACCTGAAAGACATTTCCAAAGTACATATCCATTCTCAGAATTGTTATTACTTTAGACACAGGGTTCCTACACATTTGGAATTTCAAAATTCCATACTTTTCCATACCCTAATTTCCAGACTTCTCAGCGTTTTGTTTTTTTTTCCCAGAGAATATGCGACATCTGAGTAAATATATCAGTGTATCATATTTCACATCATATTTAATTATTCTTAATAGGCGATTGTAGCCAAGTACCATAATGGCATGCAAACAAAAACTCAGGTAAGTTCAATGTCTGGGCTGAGGCAAAAAGGTTGGGACTCTGGGTGCAAGCGATGCAGTAACAAGATGTCGGTGTTTTTTCCTTTCATGTGGCTCAGAATCGCCTTCTCCACCATGTTGGCAATGTCAAATGATTTCACACAAAGCTTGCATCTAGCTCTGTGTGTGAATTGGGAATCCTTGGCCAACCAGTATTTATATACAGTATTGTCAAGCCATCCATCCAAAAACTTGCATCTACCCATTGAGAACCACATGAAACTCGTCTTCTTGTTGAAGGTGCAGTGTTGGAGTGAAACTTGATACCTGGGGTGCTGGAGGAGGGTCATGGGGCAGCGGACTGGATATACCACTTGTCAATCAGGTAAAAGGGGCGGTATGTTTTCTGAGACGCTTGCTCTCACACAAACTGTGCTTGGCCCGGCATAAAACACGATCCGGATTGATTAAATTATTTTTGGAAATACCTAATTTTCTATTTTAGAAAACAGTATTTTAGAACAGTGATAATAGTCTGGAAACACAAATATTTTCCCATACTTTATTTTTCATTTTCCATACTTTTTAATACCTGGAAATTGATCAAATTTATTTCCATACTTTTCCATACTTGCATAGGAACCCTGTCAGAATTTTACAATTACCCCTGTTGGATCTTTCCTATTGAGATCATTTATATGATCTCAATCACGTTTCCACGTGTATGGATCATTTTTGGAACAAAGCTCTTCAAACATATGTATCTGTTAATATACTTTATACATTCTTTCCTTGCTGTATATTTAAGTCTCACACTTTGCTTGAAACTGTGCTTTCAGCATTTATCCTCAATCACATGACAAAAGACAAAAAAAGAGCACAGTATTCAGGATCAATGCTGCATAGTTTCAACTTTGGAATATCAAACATAATTTCTTTGTAAACCAACAGAGTGTAACCATATACAGTATGTATGGGAGATGGAAACTGTATGACATCTGACAGTTATCAAAACAAGTCTAAAAACACACAATTTCTTTAAGATGCAAGAATGCTTTACTTATTTGAGACATTTGGATGATTTCTGGAAGATACTGTATCGTACATAGTGTGTATCACCATGTACAGGCTGTTAAAAGCAGTGGAAGTAAACCATTGGAGGATGTATAACAGGTTAGGAGATAAGAACAACTGTAACCAATAAAAAGCTGCATGTGTTGACTGTTTGGGACAGTTTCAGCACAAATCACACAAACTTAACCCTGTCATTTTCCAACAAAACAAAGTATAAGCAATAAATAACATAAGGATAAAACAATACCGAAATCTTGGAAATGTTACAGAGAAAAAAACAATTCCATAATATTCCTTTGTCAGGGTGGCATTTTGCTGTTAAGACAAACAAAAGTACTGTTTCACTGCAATCTTATAAGTATAAGCTTCAAAAATGATGCAGATCCAGTTTTACCAACGAAAGGCCAGGACAACATTCTGAATCAAACCGAGCTACCTAATACTTTACAGTAAGAACACTTAAAAATGGTTCATGAGAATAGCGTCACATCATCCCCTGTATTGACCTTCATTAAGGCAATTTTTGAAAACATGAGGAGAATTTGTGCATTGCCTACAGGGTGAAGCAGGGAAAGGAGGAAAGGGAAGGAAAATAACTTGTACTGTACCAGCCATTTTGACCAGTGGATGAAATCATAAAATCACCAGTGATGACATATGGGGGATTAGTGGCTGTGGTCTCTTTCACACCAAGACTATGTCCACACTAAGCTAGCTCATTTTAAAAGTGGTGTGAAAACGACATTACAATTTGTGTGATCTCCATCAATAAACGCCAGGTAAAGCAAGAATGCTTGGAATCAGATTATACAATATTTTCATCAGTCATTCAACCTTGCTGTGACTACAGGACACATTTGATGTTCTTGGGACTGACTCACTGTCTCACCTGATAGCACCAATAAGAAATCTTTACAGATGTAAACAAAGTTTTAGTAACCAAAGTGAACCTGAAACAATTCATGGTCACTGCGTAAGACAGTAAGTGTGTACATACACCGATCAGCCATAACATTAACACCACTGACAGGTTAAGTGAGTAACACTCCTCATCTTGTTACAATGCAATGTTCTGCTGGCTAACTTTGGATCCCAGCATTCATGTGTATGCCACTTAAACGCAACACTTACCCAAACCTCATTACACACCAAGTATCCCCCCCCTTTGTGGCAATGGCACTGGCTTCCTCCAGCAGGACGACGCACCATGTCACA
Source organism: Epinephelus lanceolatus (assembly GCF_041903045.1). Taxonomy (NCBI): domain Eukaryota; kingdom Metazoa; phylum Chordata; class Actinopteri; order Perciformes; family Serranidae; genus Epinephelus; species Epinephelus lanceolatus. The sequence continues at coordinate 46,669,322 of NC_135742.1, forward strand.
CTACAAAAACTTCTCAGAAATGGCTCGAGGAACATGACAAAGAACTCAAGGTGTCGACCTGGCCTCCAAATTCCCCAGATCCCAATCTGATGGGGTGCGCCCAGAACAAGTTAAATCCATGGAGGCCCCACCTAACAAACTTTTTTAAAAAAAGGGGTGAAGTCCGCACACTGCTGTAGCTCCTCAAATGTTTATTATATAAGATCAACGTTTCGATCACATGGATCTTCGCCAATGAAGATCCATGTGATCGAAACGTTGTCAAACCAGGCAAAATGAAGTTGTCAAACCAGGCAAAATAAACAGATGTTTTCAGGGTTTTGTGAGGTTTCCCAGATACTGGTGGTTGTTTTCCACTACGAAACACAACAAGGGATAAAAAGTCCAGTGGCCATGCCTAGTGCTAATTTTGGCTCCATTATATCATGGTCTAATCCTGGCATTTATCTTATCTTCAGCAATTCAGTTTTTCCGTGAGGGGGAGAAATACAGAAGTGATAAGTTAGTAAAGAGGCAAGGGTGTGGCCGCCTAGAAGGTGCTTGTGATTGGGAAATGCAAGTAGATTTAGGAGGAAAGCTTGTTGTTCCCCAGGAAATAGTCTGTACCAATCAGAGGCCTGACATAGTGTTGTGGTCAGTGAGTCAACGGATAGTTTATTTCATTGAACTGACAGTTCCTTGGGAACACTCAGTGGAAGAAGCCTATGAAAGGAAAAAGCTTATGTATGGTATGCAGACTTAGGAGCAGGAGCTGAGCAGTGAGGGTGGAAAACTAGGATTTGTCCAGTGGAAGTAGGGTGTAGGGGATTCATAGCAAGATCAGCTGTCTTGCTCCTGGGGGAACTCAGAGTGCGGGGACAGATTTTGAGGAAGACAGTAAAGGAAATGCCAGATGAAGCAGCTAGGGTGGATTTAGTAATCTAGTAAGTGGATTTGGATGAGGAGGAATAATGTCAGTTGGGGGCCAGCAGGGTACCAAGATCCAGGTGGAGAGATCCAATCAGTGCTCTCAGGAGAAAATCCAGGAAGAGGAAGTTTTAGAGTTATTTAAGTGTGAATGTGCTAGGAAAGGTAGTATCGGCACTGTCACTACCTGGAGCTCGCATAAACGGAGCCTGGGTTTGTTGAAGGTGGACCTGCATTTTTGGTAAATGGACCTGCATTTGTATAGTGCTTTTCTAGTCATCCGACCACTCAAAGCGCTTTTTACACTACGGGTCACATTCACCCATTCGCACACACATTCATACACTGGTGGCTGAGGCTACCATACAAGGTCACCGCTACTCAGTTTTAACACACTCATACACCGATTGAACAGCCATAGGGAGCAATTTGGGGTTCAGTATCTTGCTCAAGGATACTTTGACATGCAGACTCGAGGAGCTGGGGATCGAACTGTTGATCTTTCCATTGGTGGACAACCCATTCTACCTCTGCGCCACAGCTGCGCCTAACGTGGCAGTGTTGTTTGGGCTGAGAAAGCCATGTGTAAGGTAAGGTCAAGGAGGTTGTTGGGTCGGTGTAGGGAGCAGTGAGAGCTGGCATTAGGGTAGTGTCTCTGGGACGCCAGAGATCACTGTCTAGCCTCCTGGAGGTGTTGTGGGACCAACTACATGAAACACTGGTGAAAGGAGGTTCCCACCTGAAGACCCAAAAAGTCGTGTTAGTTATCACTGCTCACTGGTCTGTATAGTTACGCCTTGCCATAATAGTTTATCATAGGGCTTAGGAGGTTATTCACTGAGCACTGATCCTTTCTCTAGAGCACAAATTTCTTGTTTTTATTTTAACTTGGACATCTTTTGTGTGCCACACAGCCTACAAGTGATGAGAAAGACACAGCAGCTTATGCTGGGTTCAGAGTTCACAATACGTTTGTCCGTTCCAACAGTCACTATGTCAGATTAGGCAATTACAGAGTCTTAAAATCTTGCCATGATTTGGCAGACAGACATGACAAACCACACATTGGTCCGCAACCAATTATCGCTGGTTGTCACTGACAACGCGCGTGATGTCGTCAAGCAGCAACCTCCGAGGCTGACAAATGAAGCTAATGTGGAAGTGGCAAAAACTGCAGTTCCTCTAATGGCCACTTGAGGCTGGCTCCAAAACAGAGTTAATCCCCACAGACCCCTATGTTAATTGCCCAACTATACAGCACAAATAAACATATTCACAGTCTGGTATAAAAAACAATTTTAGTCTCTATAGTTAATTTCAACATTCATTATTTTTTCTGAATTTAATTTCTTGTAGTGATGTCCCTAGAGGAAATATCAAAAAGCCTGGGGTGTTGTTGCCATACAGTTGTCCACAGCAGCAGATCGCTGTGTTCCTATTTGTAAAAGTGACGGCTGTGAGGAAAATTGTTGTGGGCAAAAACAGACAAACAAACATTCTAGTCTTTCTGTCAGGATGTCATGAGGCATCCCAGATGTGGCGTCGGTTGTCATCTAAATTACTTTGAAACACTAAAGCAATCGCGCAGGACGCTCATTGTCAATCTTGATTCGAGCCAACACCATAGGACGGCTGGGTCAGGCTATTGCCGGGCTGACTAAACCCAGCATAACTCTGCTGAGTCTCAGGTGGTTACACCTCTGTTGTCTGACAAAGTCAACATTTATACAGATTGACAAACTGTATTGTTTGATCTTGAAATCAGTGACCACATTAAGAGTTAGAGGAGAATAGAGCTTTAATTATCTACTTTGCTGACACGCAGTAGCAGGTTTTCATAGCGGTTTTGAAAAGATAGACGTGTCAAGTGTAGATGGAGGCCAAAACAAAGCAAACATATTTTTTAAGTGTAGCCAGCTCAGTGTGGACGTACAGTGTGATGAGGGGGAGGTCATTGCCTTTACTGGTGATGGGCAAAAATTCATAAATCACCTCTCTCTGAATTTTTTCTCATTATTCACATTTAAGACACAAGCCTAAATCTGCCATTAACCACTTAAGTCAACAAGAAAGGAACAAAGAAATGAAAGACAGAACACTGTGGAGTCTGTAAGGAGTCAGTCATCACACACAGCATGCTCCCAATATTACCAACCAAACAAAAGTTTAGACAAAATGGTATCCCTATTTACAGCAGCCAATTCAGAGTGGATCACTTGCAGAGTGTATCAAATCAAAGAAAATATTTCGCCAACATATCCAATCATGGCAAAGAACAAAGAGCCAATACATGGCTACGCCAGTCATCAAATTTTAATGTCACCACTCACTACAGTACGTGTGGGTCTCCTCACTGTTCCCTACTGGCTAATTGGAAGTGACAGCAGTAGTGCACATGGGGAAATCAGACAGAGTCCTTAACTTATTTTACCTGGGGGTTGTCGGTAGCCTGGCGTATTGCGTATGGCTTGGAGATGCTTTATGCTCTTACAAGTCAAGGAAACTTGAATGCTGTTCTACAGTTCCATTCCTAATAAAACAAGCTTTTATAGTTCTTCATAATCACCGTCATCTCTTTTGATCAACCCTGCTCCTCCACCCAGGAAGTCCTCCAACTCATCCACTTCTGTTTTCTTGCTCCGGTATTTCTTTTTCTTTTTCTCTTTGTCATCTCCTGCTGCAGCTTCGTCTTTCTCCCTTTTCTTGTGTTTGTGTTTCTTCTTGTTCTTTTCCTCTTCCTGAAAAAGAAGGGACACAATTTATTGTGTTGATATTACTCTCTTACACACGTTATTTCTAACAGTATGTAATATGTACAACAATGACTTTACCTCTTTGCCTTTCTTCTTCTTTTTCTTCTTGTCTTTGGATGAGTGTTTGCTTTCTTTTTCTGAAAGAGGAGCAAAAACATACAATTGTGTTATAGGGATGTACGACTAGAGTGGTCAACAGCTGATTGATCAATCCCAATACAAACATGAACAAATCAACTCTTTTAATCTTTCAAACTAGACTAAAGATGATTTTTTTTAACTATTTGATGTTAACATTATAAAAGGAGAGACTTTATACCTCATTGTTGCTGATGATTAAAAACATAAACTATAAAAAAATGAACTCAAATTCAGGCTCCCCTCACCAACATAATTTTGAATACATTATTTAATATCAGTCCTACCAGAAAAATCTTTCAAACTAGACTAAAGATGATTTTTTTAACTATTTGATGTTAACATTATGAAAGGAGAGACTTTATACCTCATTGTTGCTGATGATTAAAAACATAAAATATAAAAAAATTAACTCAAATTCAGGCTCCCCTCACCAACGTAATTTTGAATACATTATTTAATATCAGTCCTACCAGAAAAATGCGGAGTTTTTTTGTGATTGTTGTGGGCAAAAATCCTTGATTATGCGGCACGTTTTCTTAAAAAATGTGATGGAATATGCGGGATATTTATGCAATTTCATGCGATGAAATTGTGGGAACTTCTAAAAATTGCGGGAACTTGTAAAAATTGCAGGAACTTGCAAAAATTGCGGGAACTTGCAAAAAGTGCAGTTTGATAAAAAGAGGAAAAAAAGTGATTCCCCCAACACCCTGTTCTCACTAGGCTACTACCTAAATGTAGTCATTTCTAATTACTTCCTATGATACATCACAGAAAGTGCAGGGAATATTTAAGTTCTCATCTTGTTTTATTTCAGACCTTAATAAACACATGGCTCAAACTTACAAAACATTGCTGAGTCAAACAAGTTCTGTAGCTAGAATATGCTACAACTTCTGTAAAAATAAATAAATAAAATATATATTATGTCATGAAGGCTATGGAGAGAGATCCGTTTTTACACACCCGCTGGTTAAGCACTTTTTGAAAGGAGTCAGGCGACAGAGACCTGTCACGCGCTCTTTGGCACAGCAGTGGGATTTACCCCTGGTGTTACGCGCTCTGGGAGAACCTCCCTTCGAGCCTCTGTCACAAATCTCTCTCAAATCTCTTCATAAGAGAGTGAGTGATTTATGTGTGCTTTCAGTCTCCCCGTCTTGTCTCGTTATCAGAGATGACGGGAGCGCAGCTACTCTGAGGCCGAATCCCACATTCATGCCTAAAATCATAACCAGCTCTTTTAGGTCGAGAGTTATTTCACTGGAAGGTTTCTTCCCTCCTCCCCACAGGAGGAGAAGAAACATCACACCGACTCTGCCTAGTGCGCGCTCTGTCTCATTACGTGACGTGCACAGCGAGCCTCAGACAGACACAACAGTTGTTTGTACATTACAGAGAGCATTCACAAGGAAAACCCCTCTTGCAACGAAAATGCGAGGATTATGAAATCATGCAAGCCTCGCATATGTTGTGCATTTTATGCGGAAATTGGCGATTTATGTGCGGTGTCTTTGAAAAAATGTGGCCCCCGCATGAATATGCGGACTTTGGCTGATTATGCGTTGAATTATGCGATCGCATAATCACGTTTTTCTGGAGGGACTGTAATATGTAACTATGGCTCTATTAATTCTGGATGACCAACAGAGACAGTATGTAATACCTGAACAAAAACATTCCTTGGAGTAAGTGTGAACTGCTGTTGGAGCATTATAGACTCAATGATAGTGACTGTACATCACCAATTCTTGAGAACTGGGACAAATCATGTCCTGCCAATAAAACCCTTAAATTATAACTTATTTACACACATTGCTTTTAAAGAATTTAAATAAAGGAAATAAATGTGATTTATAAAATGTTTTGATCTGCAATGTGAGTTACAGAGTTAGATAGACTTTGATGACTTGCCTTCCTGCTCCTCGCTGCTGTTGTTGGCTGCGGGAGCCTCTTCTTGGATGCCGAGGCCAAAAAGGTCGGTATCATCCTTGTGTTTGAAGGAGATCGCAGTGGCCTTCAGAGGTTCTGGCACCCTGGCTATCTGCATGTCATCGTCAGAGGGGTCAGACAAAAGCTCATCTCTGACTGGAAATATATCCTGGGAAAAATGGAGCAGCCGAAACGTTACGGTCATACAAGTAAATGTTCTGGATATGCAATTCAAATCTCTTCAGTAGTGTTTAGGCCCAGACACACCAAACTGTCGTCAAAGAACTAGTGGTGAAGAACGCCGACTGTTGCTTTGCCTCACGTCGCTCGTTTCTCAAAAAAAAAAAAAAAAAAGTTGCAACTGAACACACCGCTAAGTCTACAGCCAACGGCCAACTAGCACATACCTTCTGCAACTGCGTCACAGAAACAAACTCTCCATAGTAGGTGGTGGTAGTCTGTATTCGTCATTCAAAAGGGGAAACTGGGAGACCGACAGAATGGATTCAAGATGCTAGTTAGCCACAAAAACAACACAACCTGATGTTTAAAGAACAAAGGATATCTGCTGTGCCCTACTGAACAATAACGCAAACAATTATGAACTGTTTCTGGTAAAGAGCTCAATGGCTTCTGGACAAACCCCCAAAACTAGCATGATGGGCGCTCAGTGGTGGCCCAACATTGACCAAAGGCCAACCGTCAGCTTGGTGTGTCAGGGGCCTCAGCCAAAATGTCAGTATTCTGTCTGCTATGTATCATCCATTATGACTGAGAAAAGAATTCCTGACTCAAATCCAACCATGCTGTCAAAAGCTCTGGCTGTGAACTGAATTAACTGAGAGAATTTGCCTTGATGGTAAATCTGTTCTACTTTACCTTGGTTATTTTTGGTGTGTCTGATGCTTCAGACTCAAAGTCGGGGTCATCCATGACAAATGAGAGCATCTGTTGGGCTACAGGGGCCTCGGGGTCTGTATCAGAGTCCTCAGCTTTGGCTGTGTTTCCCTTCTTCTTGGCCTGGTGTCGGCGCAACTGCTCTTCTGCTGGAGTTAAAGTGAGGGAGATGGGTCCTCTGGGCTCTGGAGCTTTAGATGCCACCTTTGGTTTTGTGATGTGGATCACAGGCCTGAAACAGGGTGATATGGAAAATGTTTTACCTTAAAATCCATTACTATTTTATTTGATGTATACACTTAAGACATTTCTTAATTTCTTTCATATTCTTTACATCTTCTTTAAATATTTTCCATGGCTACATCTAAATGATTCATTGCATTGTATTATACCAAAATTTACAGTAAACTGAAGTTGGGAGTCAACATAATTTGGGCTCAATCCAGTCCTAAAGAGAGAAATAAAAAGAAGAAATAGCACAAATGCCTTCAACTGTAATAAGTTAGCTCGTGCTTGTGGAATGAGAAGTGGAAGAACTATTTGAAAGGTCCAGTGTATAAGATCTGGGGGTATTTTGTGGCAACCAGCTAAAACTTCTCCCAGTTAGACTTCCTTCGGTGTTCATGGTTTATGAGATTTTAACCAGGAGCTGAGTTATCCGCAGAGGTCTCTTCCTCTCCAAAAGAAACCGACCAGATGATTTAAGCTGATAAAAACACTAAATAAAGCAGTTTCATGTTACAAACAAATACAGAAAAGGAGTCCTGAAGCAAACGTTTGGGCACCCTGCATGGTCAGTACTTAGTATCACCCCCTTTGGCAAGTATTACAGCTTCTAAGTGCTTTTTGTTACCAGCTAAGAGTCTTTCAGCTCTTGTTTGGGGGAAGTCATTCTTTCTGCAAAAGGCTTCCAGTTCTATGAGATTCTTGTGCAGTCTTGCATGCACTGCTCTCGTGAGGTCTATCCACAGACTTTAAGTAATGTTTAGGTCAGGGGACTGTGAGGGCCATGGCAAAACCTTCAACTCACGCCTCTTGAGGTAGTTCATTGTGGATTTTGAGGTGTGTTCAGGGTCACTCTCCTGTTGTAGAAGCCATCCTCTCTTCATCTTAAGCATTTTTACAGATGGTGTGATGTTTGCTTCCAGAATTGCACTTTTACTTTATCAGTCCACAGGACTTGTTTCCAAAAGCAACAGGCTTGCTTAGATGTCCCTTTGCAAACTTCTGATGCTAAATCTTGTATTGAGAACACAGGAAAGGTTTTCTTCTGATGACTCTTCCATGAACATTGTATTTGTACGGGTGTTGCTGCACAGTAGAACAGTGCACCATCACTCCAGAGTCTGATAAATCTTTCTGCAGGTATTTTGCAGTCAAATGGGTGTTTTGATTTGCTTCTAACAACCCTACCAACAGCTCTCTTGGAAAGTTTTGTTGGTCTTCTAGACTTCACTTGACCTCCACAATTCCTGTTAACTGCCATTTCTTAATTTCATTACAAACTGAAGCAACAGCAACCTGAAAAAACTGCTACCTTCTTATAGTCCTTTCCTGCTTTGTGATCATCACTTACTTTAATTTTCAGAGTGCTAGGCAGCTCTTTAGAGGAGCCCATGCCTGCAGATTGTTGGGACAAGGTTTTAGGAGTCAGAGTATTTATAAAGCTTTGAAATTAGCATCTCCTGGCCTTTCGTAACGATGATTCTGAACAAGCCAGAGCCCTAACAAGCTAATCAAGGTCTGAGACCCTGGTTAAAGTTGTCTGAGAGCTCAAATGTCTTGGGGTGCCCAAACTTTTGCATGGTGCTTCTTTCCATTTTTTTCACTCTTAAATTGTACAAAACAAAAATAATATGCTAAAGCATGTTTCGTCTTCCACTTCATGCCTTTTGGAGATCAGTTCATCTTCTACTTACTTAACTTTTCATAGTAAATGAAATTTTGGTGTGGAAACTTTTGCCTGACAATGGCAGGGCTATCACACAGTTTTGCAGACATGCACCAAGTAGGAATTATGCAAGTAGAACTAATGCGTTTTCACAAACATAATCTTTTTCACTGAAAGTTAAAACAGTTGCATTTGTCTCATTTGTATGTGATTTTTTTAATAACCCATATGATGCAAGAAGCAGCTGGCCCCCATATATTTTCACAGTATCTTATCTGACCCCTATTAAAAAGGTTTGGACAACCCTGGCCTGGAGATACTCCACAGAGAAAGAATCAGGAAGGTCTGATATCCCACATCGACATTTTAAGCCAGTTTTAACAACACACTGCATTCCTGAAAAACCACACCTAGGTCTACCCATACACACATCTCCAAACTGGTTAAGGGGACAACAATAACTGATTCTTCCATGCAAAACAGAAATGTACCTTAATTGAAATGTTAGGTGGAGCTAACATACTTTTATAACAGGAAGTTTGCTATAACCCCCTCCAAGAATTGCCACCTTCATGTGGTGGAAGGGTTTGCATGTCCCTGTGATCCTGGGAGCTGTGCTGTCCAGGGCTAATAGCACCTGTTAGGGTCTCCCAAGGCAAAGTGGTCCCAGGGAAGGGCCAGACTAAGACCGGTTCAAGAAGACCTTGATGAAACGGCACATTTAGAAAAGAGTACCTCACCTGGTATGGGGACACCGTGGCCCCCCCTTTGGAACCAGACCTGGGGGGTGGAGTTAGGGGTTGGGGGGCATCTGGTGGATGAGCCTTGGGCTGGCATTGGTGCCGGGAGCATTGTGTGCTGGGCAGCAGACAGGGGCTGAGCCCCAAGCGTGTTGCGACTAAACATAGTAACTAAATATAGCTGGGCTCACCGCTATGCCCATCACCGGTTCTGGAACCAAACTCCTGGAGAGGGGCTGGACTATTGCATTTTTTCGGAGTTGCCCAAGGCAAGAGGTAACGGGCTGGTGTGGGGATACTCACAAGCCCCTGGCTGAGCGCCACTGTGTTGGAGTTCTCCCCAGGGAATGAGAGGGTCGCTGTGATGTGACTGTGAGTTGCTGAGGAGTTCTCCAACTGTTGTTTGTGCTTATGCACTGAACAGCAGTTTGGAGTACCTGGCCTTCTTAGAGTCTCTAGAGTGTCCTGGATAGGATACCGGCCAAGGACTGTGTAGTTCTCCTCGGGGACTTCAATGCTCACAAGGGCAACAATGGAGACACTGACCTGAACCCATGTGGTGTGATGTTATTGGACTTCTGTGCTAGTCATAGACTGGCCATAGACTGGCCATAACAACACTGTGTTTTAGTACTGTGTACTTATTCATAAGTGTACTTGGTACCAGAACACCCGAGGCCAAAGATCAATGATCAACTTTGTGGTTGTATCATCAGAGGCCGTATCACAAAACTTCCTAGTGCTAAGAATTGATCCTAGTGACAAAATTCTAAGAAAAGTTTTAGAATTGTGACGTTTTCTTAGAATTTTCCCTTAAAGTTTAGACTAGGTCCTTGGAAATGCAAAAGTTCATCTTAGACCTTAAAAGAGTTCCTAAGGTGAGAAACTGTTAGGAGTAGGAAGGAGGACTTTTAAGAGGCTTAAGAGTTTCTTAAGCGGAGGAGAAAATGGTGGAAAGACAAAGAGGTTGGAAAAATATTCTCCAAATACAGGATGATAGTGAGTAAGTAAAATGCTACAGATTAGATCATGCAGGAATAATATGTGCGGTTGATGTCATTAGGGATTTGCACACATTTACCACCTAACACTATAACACCAGAAATAAAATGATCACAACACTAAGATATTTGGAAAACTGGAAAAATGCAGCAGTGCAGCAGTGATGGCTTTGATTTGTCTTAATCTCCCATCAGCAGAGTGATCACACAAACAAAGAAAACACTTTCACAATCAGAAGTTAATTACATTTCCACTGGGTGTCCGCACCTTGCAGGCTCACAAAGGGTTGTGTCCATGACAACCAATCACACCTGTTAAAAGAATGTGTCTTACCTTGCAACAAGGTCAACTACACCTCCTCACTAAAGGTAAAAGTTTCTGTCTCTTCCTTGCTAAGAGTTGCTCTGAGAACTTTCCTAAATCACTCTAACACGGAGAAATACAGTGCAAGTGAACTTCTGGAACTTGCTGACCCAGCAACAGAGATCCATCAACATCTGAAAGCTGCATTGGGCAGATTGGGGCTTCTGAGGACAACCGATCGGTATGGAAAATTATACCGACTGAGGGGAAGCAGGAAGCGGTGCGCTCGGAGGCAGAAGAGGGGTAAGCGAGCCGGTTTACTGGCTAGGCTAAGGGCTAAGAACAGACCCGCATTCCCCACACTCTTCTTGGCTAATGTACGTTCGCTGGACAATAAGATGGACTTGTTGCGACTCCGTTTGAACACCTACACGGACATGAGGAACTGCTGTGTGCATATTCTAACCGAGACATGGTTACATGACAACATGCCAGACTCTGTGTACCAGCTCGACGGGCTGCTTTTATTCCGAGCCGACTGCAACCACCTGTCGGGAAAAACATGGGAAGGTGGCGTCTGTATCTACATCAACAGGCAGTATACAGTGGTGTTTCTGGTGGCTGTTTACATTCCCCCGAGTGCTAATGGTAGCGATGCTCTAAAAGAGCTCTATGATCACATCTCAGTGCTCCAGTGCAAGCACCTGGAGGCTTTTTTCGTGTTTGCAGGAGACTTTAATCACCTAGAACTGACGGATACGCTGCCGAGGTTTTACCAGCATGTCACCATAGCAACCAGGGGGACCAACATGCTTGACCAGATGTACACCAAAAGAAGGGACTCATACAGAGCGGTGCCCCGCCCCCACCTCGGCTTCTCCGATCATGATTCCATCATGCTGGTTCCTTCTCACCACCCCGTGCTCAAAGCCTGCAAGCCCACACGGAAAACCATCACTGTGTGGTCCACTGATGCTGCCTCCATCCTACAAGACTGTTTTGAACGCACAAACTGGCAGGTCTTTAGGGAAGCAGCAACAGTCAGAGGCGCAGTGGACCTGGAGGAATACATGTCATCTGTCACCGGCTACATCAGCAAGTGTACTGATGATGTCACCACCACCAGGACCATCACCATCCGCCCCAATCAGAAGCCCTGGCTGAACGGTGAAGTTTGTTCCCTTCTGAAGGCACGGGACGCTGCATACAGGCTGGGAGATGCTCCTGCATTGAGAGCAGCAAGGAAGGAGCTGGGGGCTGGAATTAAAAGAGCAAAAGCCAACTATGCTCAAAAAATTCAAGGTCACTTCTCCAACAATGACCCTCATAGTATGTGGAAGGGCATTAAGACCATCACTGAGTATAGCAGGAAAGGTGCAGTGTGCCCCTGGGACCCATCTCTCCCTGATGCCCTGAACAACTTATGTGCGGTTTGAGGCCTCCATCACCTCCCCCAGTACCAGGCTCACTCTGCTCACATGAAGTGCTTCGAGCGTCTGGTCATGGCCCACATAAGGCCAGTATTAACATCAATGCAGACCTCCACCAGTATGCCTACAGAGAGAACCGGTCCACTTCTGATGCCATCTCATTTGTCCTCCACTCAGCCCTTACACATCTGGAGACCAAGGGTTCCTACGTCAGACTGCTCTTTTTGGATTTCAGTTCTGCATTTAATACCATCATCCCGCAGACCTTGATCAACAAACTGCAGCTGCTCCGAACCAAACCCTCCCCCTGTAACTGGATACTGGATTTTCTGACCAATAGACCGCAGACCGTCAAGATCCATGATGTAACATCCGCCTCCATCACCATCAACACCGGCTCCCCCCTGGGATGCGTCCTGAGCCCCCTGCTGTACACCCTCCTCACGTATGACTGCTCGGCCACTCACCCCAGCAATCATACTGTGAAGTTTGCCGACAACACGGTCATGGTGGGACTAATCTCCCACAATGATGAGTCTGAGTACAGACAGGAGGTGGTACTGCTTGAGGAATGGTGCAGAGCAAACAACCTGTTCCTCAATGTAGCAAAAACAAAGGAGATAATTATGGATTTTAGGAGAGGTGGTCACACTCCCCCCCTCCCCCTGCACATCGGAGGAGCAACTGTGGAAGTGGACCAATCACACTGCCTGTGTCAGGAAGAAGGCCCACCAACGCCTCTACTTTCTGAGGAAGCTGAAACATGCTGGCCTCAGTGCAACCGTCCTGACTGCCTTCTATAGATGTGCGATGGAGAGCATCCTCACATCCTGTATCACAGTCTGGTATGGGAACTGCTCTGCCGCAGACAGGAGGGCTCTGCAGAGGGTGGTTAAGGCGGTGCAGAGGATTACAAACTGCTGCCTCCCCTCCATCAAGGACATTTACATCAGCAGGTGCAGGAGCAGAGCCTCCTGCATTATGAGGGACCCCACCCACCCTGCTAACGGATTGTTTGCCCTCCTCCCCTCTGGCAGGAGGCTGAGAAGCCTAAAAGCAAAAACTACAAGGCTGAAATCCAGCTTCTTCCCCGAGGCAGCGAGGCTGGTGAACTCCCTATCCTCCCTACCAGCAATAAGCCACTGACGGACTACCCCAGGCCCCCCCCACCCCCCCCCACCCCCCGCACTTTTTAACATGGACCTGCACTCTTATTCTTATTTTTATAAGCTACCAGCACCTGACTCACTATATGCACTTTATATATATATATGCCACTGCACTTTACTGTTATTTGCTGCCATCTTGTGGACACTAGTTTGGACCGTCCAACTGCACTGTATGTTTTTATGTGTATGTTTTTATGTGTTTTATATCCTCTTTTATTCCCTTTTTTTATTATATCGGGACCTGAGTACATATTTCGCTCTGTAGTGTGCAGACATGTACTGAGTGACAATAAATGAACCTTTGACCTTTGACCATGTCTTTTACTGCATGGCATTTTCTCTTTCCGGTATTGTTTCCTTTCAAACTGTTTGACTATTAGATTTTTATGGTATGTATGGATTGCACAGTAAGGCAACATCATTTGTTGCTTTGTGGTTATTCATATAAAATGCCTTTTTTCCCCACTTTAGCTCCCTATGAGAGACCTAAATTTCTTTTCTCTTAAATCCACAAATTACTGTATATTCATGTCACTGTGAACAAAATACTTACGCTTTCAGCTCAGGTTCACTGTCCAGGTCTAGGTTCTGTGTGATAGTAGGGACAGCTGGTACTTCATCATCCTCGTCACTGGTCAGAGTGATATCTTTACTGAGGGGCAGGGTCTTAGGTTGGGGAAGGCTGGGCTCAGTGTCGTCAGGATCCAGCTCATCCTGGAAACCAGACACCATGGGGTTTCCTCTGTTTTCACCATCACTGGGACAGAGAAAGAGCCGTTATTCATTGAGAGAGCATCTACTATTGTGATTTATTGTGCTGCTCTGCTGGAACAGCTGGGGTGGTTGAGAGCACAACCTCAATGAGACTGCATGTACACAAGCACCTTTTTAAAATGCTGATAAATAGAACTTTTGTAACATGTGACATCACAAACGTTTTCAGTAAACACATTTTATTCTTAACAAGAATGAAACTTGGTTTCTTATCCATGTTAAGACTAACTTTGAAGTTAAAAAAAGGTCAAATTTAATCGACAAATACTAACTTTGCCCTTGAGGATTAACAAGCTTACTCAAAATGATAGAAAAGCATTGGTAAAGATGTCACCTGTCACTGTCCACAGCTGCTGGAGGCTGAGGCACCTTGGTCTTGGAGGGCAAGCTGTCCTCCAGGAAACTTCTATCCAGTCTCTCATCTGGTACAAAGTCATCTACACTCTGAACCTTAGCAGGACACACCAGTGCAGGCAGCTCATCTGAGGAAAACACCATTTATGTGACCTCCATCAAATAAATTTATTTTACATAATGAAATCACGTGAACACCAGCCAGTCATCAGATCATAAAGCTCTGCATCTTTTACTAGGGTCTTGTTAAGTTTAGGCTGTGGCTCAATAAAGTGTCAAGTTGCAAAACCCTGTGTGCCGGTGCCAGTGTGCATCTCTCTCACACTCTCTGCACAGCTCCACCCCACTCACTCAGTCACAAGTTCTCCAGCAATTAAGAGAGACACAGAGCTGCTACTTTGTTTAATCTGTCTGTTAATTAGTCTGCAGTGCAACACCGGGGCCCCCCCACCATCCGGGGTTCCTCCAGATGATGGGGGGGTCATTTGAACGGAAAGCAACAAGTACAACCGTTGGATTGCTGAGGCGGTGGAAATCCCCAAGCATGCACTCAGTATCTCACACTTGGGATGCAGTGTTACAGAAGTGCTCCCTGCCGTCTGTAGGACTGTCAGAAAGCGGGGGGCCCCAACCCTCATCATCTGGAGGAACCCCGGATGATGGGGGGCCCCGCCCTCTGTCACCTGATGGACTATTGGATAGCAGGGAACCCCGCTCCCTCATGGGCACCTGGCGCCAGGGGCACCATCATTCCACCACTGAGGTGGAATGACAACCTGGATAAAACATCTACAGGACACATCACCACAACATCACGTGACGCTTCTGATGATAACGACAGACGCAGTCGTCGATACTGTCAAGGTATGACAAAACAACACTCAAGCCTGTGATAAGAACCATATCAAGCTAAGTGATTTTTTATTTTATTTTTTTTTTTTTTTTACACTTTTTATAGCTTTCTTGCATTTTACAATGAGGTCTGGACAGTTATACGGTATGACATATTGTGACAATAATCTGTAACAATTGTTAAATTTATTAATACCCTCAATGCATTTTCATATTATGAGACTCAAAAAATATGTTTATTAAACACTTTATTTATTTTTAGTTCATACAGGGCTTTGGACATCAAAATTGCATGTCATGTCATTTGCCCATAACCTAAATACTGTAAGACATTTTTGTCTTCCTCACATCAATCAATTAATCAATTAATATTCTGCAGGGCAGACGGACAAGCTTTGGTGGGCCGGATGTGGCCCACGTGCCGCCAGTTGACTAGGATATTAACTACGTATTTAAAAATGTGGCAGATTTTTTCGAATATGACAAAAGGCTCGGCATCACAGATGGAAAAAAAGTCAAACGATGAAGATAATTTGATACAGACTGTGGGCAACTGAGAAAAACGATTAAGTTTATAAAATTCAAACCAAATGGAACCAGTTACACCTTCCCTGTCATACTCAGTAGCCAGCCTGCAGAAAAAGTAGCACATTTAAAGTACTTGGGCACAATTACCCACTACACTACCATTCTTTTCCCTGTTGATGGTTTTTTTGGGGGGAGTTTTTTCTCATCTTCTGTGAGGGTCCAAGGACAGGGGTATGCCATGCTTTATACTTGTCCAAGTGAAGCCAGACATTATTAAATAGTCGGGGTGGGAATAACCTGAGGATCCACGATATATTATCACAATACTTAAAGGAGCAATGAGCAAAATCGTTTCACCACTAGGTTCGCTGTTGTGCACTGCCTGTAGAGCAAAACAAAGTGTGTCATGAGCCACTCCTCCCTCTACCTCTGCTCTCCAACACCCCCCCCAACTCGCCTCGTCTGTGCCGGCGAGTACCGCAGCACCTCCACGTACTATCACATCCAGACGGTCCCAGTGTTTCTTCTGCAGGCTCTGCTTCACTCAGCTTCACTCAGCTGCCCGATATACCCGCTGCTTCTTCCCACATTAACCTGAATAACAAACCAGGGCTTGGTGCTCCGGTTGGATCCAAACGGAGAGCCGCTAGCCGGGAAGCTAGCGGAGGCTAACTGGCTGTGTTAGCAGCTGAGTGAAGTGGAGCATGAGGAGGAAGCACCGGTTAGCCCCCGCTTTAACTGCAGGTAGATTCACTCGCCACAGGGGCGAGGAAATAAAACCTAAACAGCCAACTTAGTTTAGCAGTTAGCAATGTCTTTCACTCACTCTCGGTCTCTGCAGTGTTTAGCTATTTACCTGCTTTCCTGTTAGCGTTAGCAACACTTGGCTGCCACGCTAATGCTCCAACTGAGCCGGGAGCCGGGCTCACGGTCTCACGGAGAAGAGTTGGAACGTTAACATGGCAGCCCATTAGTGCTAACGTCCCCACGCTTCTCCGCCAGGCTCAGTGAGTCGGAGCCGAGAAGCGTGGGGACGTTAGCGTTAGCAGTAGTCGGCTGCCATGCTAATGTCCCCAAGCTAGAGCTTGCCGGAGCCAAGCTCTAGCTTGGGGATGTTAGCGTTAGCACTAGTCGGCTGCCATGCTAACGTTCCAACTCTTCTCCGGGCTCACGGAGAAGAGAGGAATGTTAGCGTTAGCTCCCAGAGTTAGCACTAGAGCTACTACGGCTACTGGAGTAGCTTGCAGCTATGGAGCGCTTCTACCAGCTCTTCCAGTCACTGAGCCTCGCCTCCATTTCAGCAAATATATTATATTTATTACAGGTACCATCATCATTGAAGTAGGCAGGGGAACAGCTAAACACAGCCGCCAGGCTGCCCGCCGGGCTACATTTTACAATGCTAATTGCAAACGTTAGCTGGGCTGCCGGGCTACTCACCTAACACAACCGAAACGCCTGACTCATTGATGGGACAGAGCTGCTAATAACTCAAGCTCTGGACATTAACCCATACTATGATTGTAACATTAAATTTAACTGAATCGGCATAGCGACGTGCTTAACGTTACTGTAATGGCCGGAGTCCACCGGGCACGTCAGCGGCGCGACACGTCTGCAGCGCGAGTCCCATAACAGCTCACCCCCCTGTTAATCAATTACAGCGGCTCCACCGGCAACGGGAGCGGCGCGACAACCCCCATCTGCCGCGCGACAACTCTCTATTTTAGGCGGCTCTTCTATTTTTGTCGCGCTACGCTCCCCTATGCGACCCTCCAGCAGATAAAAACTAAGTACATGAACGCGCAGCCGGACCGGCTTGTAAACAAGGGGCTGGAGATCAACACAGAGAGAGGGTGTGTGAGATCATGCTATACTCCAGATGAAATTACACCTCTAGCAATTTTTTAATTCTTTCAATCTAGAAATGATGAATTTCGCTTACTGCTCCTTTAAGTCACAATACAATATAAATGTGATTTTAAATATGTTGCAATATGCTGAGTATTGGGATAAAATATATTGCGATATATTATATTTTTTCAACTGTAAATTATGTCCCCAAAAGAAAATTTTGTCAACATCTATTTTATCTAATAAGATAAAGTTTTCAGTCTGTTCATCCCACCTCAACCTTATTTTGCAGCAAAATTTATCTAGTGGACTGAAAAAGCAATTGATTATATTATGCTAGTAGGCTACCTAAAGTTTAATTTGTAGTTGCAATATTAATAATTTATATAATACAAAAATCTAAACTTGGCATTGTGTGATCATACAATATTGCCACACATAAATATTGTGATACTATGCTGTATCGATTTTTTTCCCCACCCCTAATAAAGAGGCATATCCTGGCACTGCATGAATTCATGTCTAAACTAAGTCGAATCTGCAACTCAGGTCCGAGTCTAACCTAACCTGTGCGGAGCCCAACAGAATGTCAAATAACTTGACTGATCTGTCCGAATGTTAACACTGTATATACACTATGTTCTACAGGTATTCGTGAAACAGTGGCAGAAAAAAATGTGTCTTTTCTGCCACGCCCTGAAGAAGACCTGTTGGTCGAAACCGGTTGGCGTTTTTGGCATTTGGTCGTATATTTTAATCTCTGACATGCCCGATTAAAATAAAGGCTTTTTAATATTATTCCTTGTCTTGGTGCGTAGTGTGCCTGAAGAAAGCCTGAGTGGCTTACTCCACTTTTGAACAGTTAATATTCAACTTCAAGAGCACCTTGCGTTTACCTGAGAGCACCCGGTAATTTTTCTTCTTTTTATAACAATAACTGCTTTTCAGGTGGTTGACGCATTCATACATAATTTCCGACACGTGTTCTTTCTCTTGCTGCTGAGAGCGTGCTCCAGAGTGTGGATACCGGGGCAGGGTTTGGATAACAAATGAAAAATTTTGCTCACATTCTGTTCGGGTTTGGCTCACTTGACATGCTACTGTGTTGTGCTACGGCCTATTCAAGTGCTGGAATTTGTTATTTACATGACAACGCCTGAACGCAACACAGGCTGTGTGTGTTTAATGTTTAATGTCAGACCTATTTAGAGTTTTTATTCTTTTTTCATTGTCCAAATGTGAAAGTTTCTGTACTCAGGCAAATGCACGAAGTCACATTTCTGTGCTCCAGCCAGTAACCTGCTTTGTGGCTCCTTTAAATTGAGAAGCATAATTTAATGTTCAGAATTTGATGTCATGAGCGACTTGAGCTGCTTTCGCTGCCACAAATATTTTTCCAGTGCGCTGCTAGAGCAAATTCAGCTATTTTGCAGCTTTGGCAGCTTTTGGTGTGAACGTACAGTTAGTGCTGCTGAGTGCACTCATTGAGAGCCTGCTCAGCTGTATATTTGCAACAGATAAGAGCTGAGTGAGGGACTCTTTTTTTTTTTTTAAGCCAGTCTCTGCACTTTTATGCATATACTTACAAACCACTGCAATAATACATGCTGGCACATGATGAATGCATGTGACCTTATGCTGATGACTGGTTCCTGACCTGTGTGACAAACAGCTGTAATCAGCCAGTAGTCACACAGAACCCTGAATGACTCTTGCGCTGTTTCTCATTGGGTGACAATGGGGAAATATAAAAAACAAAGATCAAGATATATGGTGTTTAAATTGTAAAAGTGTCTTGCTAAAGCACAATTAAGCCAAACCCATATTTCAAAATATGACGCCACACTGAACAACTGAGTGTTTTAAACTTATACAGCACTAAATAATCAGCACTCCGGGTCGGGGGTTCGGGCAGAGAATCTGAGCTCTAATGTGAGTATCATCAATGGTTGCAGACAGTGTGCACACAACTGCAAAGGTGATGGTATGTGGACTGATGCGGAGTCTTTTACTGTAGTAGAGACTCACCTGGTGCAGAAGCAGGAGCCTCAGCAGCAGGAGATGAACCGAACCAGCGGGAGATAAAGCCACGTTTCTGGGGGGCCGACACTCCAGATGCAGCTGATGCCTGAAGGTGTTCTGGTGACTGGGCTGATGGCTTTGATTCAAGAGCAGCTGAAGCTTCCCCGCTAACCGCTGTTGACGGAGGTAGAGGGGAGGAGGCTGACACAGATGGTGACTGTGGTTGCACCTGGGAAGAAACCAGGGGCTGAGGGGTGCTGGGGCTGGAGCTGCCTGTAGAGGCCCCACTAGGAGGAACGATGGGGGACTGGGAGCCTGAGGAGGGACTCTGACCATTAGCCGGGCCAGGAGAGCTATAGCCCTTACTGCGAGACTCCAAGTTCTCCAGAAAACTGCAGAAATCACAAAACTGCCGGTTAATAAACTATGATTCACCTGCAATATTATCTTAGGCTAGAACACAAAGAGGGGACTGTAGAATTTAAATGCTGCTCTTGATTTAGGAAAAGTCATCAGGAATATTTCAACTGTCGTGATGATGTTCTGGTCTATACTAAAAAAATAAAAAAAAAGGCAGGTGATACAAAGAAATACAGAACATGACTTCACAAATCTGCAAGTCAAGAGGAACTCATTACAGTTACAAGAAATTTCCAATAAATTGCAATAAAACTTCTTTTTGATTCATTATTTCATGCACTGACAATGTCACTTGGATTTTTTTGTGTCTTCTGACAACACATGGCCACAATTAGCTGAAAGTCAATGACAATAACTCCTGCACTAAGTAATTCTTGAGAAAAGAAAGAAAACTCTTCATAGGAAGGATGTGTACTCAAACGGCATAACAGAGGCATAGCTACAGACTGTAATGTATTCCCAGCCTTAGCACAATGTGGTCCTAAGTTGTTAAAAACCTTGTTCTTAAAGGGAAATTTCGGTTTATTTCAACCTGTCTCCTATCGTCCTAAATTTGTTTCAAGTGACTAGTGACGAAAAATAATAGTTAGCATGTTTGCCGTTATTCTAGATACAGCCGGGGCGCATTAGTAGCGTCAGACCTGTTAAAACCTAAGTGAACGGGTATCCCTTCAAGTGCAAAGTTAGTCCACTAAACAAGCTTTTTCTCCAAAAAGACTGCCTCATATCGTTAGGATAAATGTCAGAGAACATACAGAAGACGACATGTAAACGTGTTGTCTTACCTTACCGGTGTGCTGCCATGATTGTTTATCATCTAGCTCTGCTTTCCAAAGCGCGGCCGGTAAGGTAAGACAACACGTTTACATGTCGTTTTCTATATGTTGTCTGACATTTATCCTAATGATATGAGATGGTCTTTGTGGAAAAAAGCTTGTTTAGTAGACTAACTTTGCACTTGAAGGTATGCCCATTCACTTATGTTTTAACAGGTCTGACGCTACTATGCGCCTCAGCTGTATCTAGGCTAACGGCTAACATGCTAACTATTACTTTTCGTCACTAGTCACTTGAAACAAAATTAGGATGATAGGAGACAGGTTGAAATAAACCGAAATTTCCCTTTAAGTTTCTGGTGCT
Organism: Epinephelus lanceolatus; assembly: GCF_041903045.1. Taxonomy (NCBI): domain Eukaryota; kingdom Metazoa; phylum Chordata; class Actinopteri; order Perciformes; family Serranidae; genus Epinephelus; species Epinephelus lanceolatus. The sequence continues at coordinate 46,690,427 of NC_135742.1, forward strand.
AACCAGAGAGTGCAATGTGCACATAGAATGCAATCTGCTGCAAGCTTCCACAGACAGTTGTGAAGAATAAGCTTTTGCTCATGTTCCTTCTTCTTGGCCACATGTGGGCTACACATGTACTTGCAGACAGTGAATCTCCTCAGTAGATGGGGTCAGAGAGCAGGATGAATGATTGATACTGATGTCTGTCTTCTTCATGCTTACATAACGTTACTTTTTCCACTCAGTATTGTGATGTCAGGGGGAATATTTATTGATTTGTTTCCGGTGAGATATTATTGAGTTTATAAAATGACTTTGTTGTTGTAATCATGACTGTTGCTACCATAGACTGTATAAAACTATATCCTGTGTAACTGACCATAAAAGAAAACGTCAGTAGGTGAGGTGTGTGCATGTGTGTGTGTGTGGGGGAGAGAGGGCAGGGGGGAGAGGGAGAGAGGGAGATGCAAGTAGAGAGATAGAGTGTCTTATAAGTTACTGTTTATGCCACTTATTATCCTTCTGTGCATTGATGGCTCTTTTTCATTCTGTTTCTGCATTATGTTGAGTATATATATATATATATATATATATATATACACATATATATACACACACACACATGTGAACTACAAAAAGTAGATAGGTTGCTTGCTGCTGAAAATGTGGCCCATCAACATTTTCTGGTTTTAAATCTTGCCCAACTGAATTTGTAATTGAGAAAAGCCCTGCTCTAGAGGCTCTATACAACAGTGCACTGACAGAGAGAAACAAAGCAAACAGTACATCTCGTAGTTTTGATCTTCAGTCTCCTGCTGGACAGAGAGCTCCTCCAAGGTGGCATCCATGTCCAGCTGGTTTGTCTCCAGCTGCCTCAGGAGGGTCTCTCTCTGCAAACACACACACATACACACACAAACCTGGCATGAATGATTGGACAGGATATCAGACTGAGCATTCATAATCACACTGTTCCAAAGCATGATTAGAAACAATGTCAACACAGGCAAAATAATACTGCAATCTTACTTTCTACCATTAAGTGAAAACAGATTAAAGGAAAAACTTGCTCAATTTTCAACCAGGTCTGTGTCATCACTTTGTGGGGAGTGTGTGCAGATGAACAGTGTTTGGCTTCCCCCCAGTCAGCAGTGCTAAGAACTCCCTGCCCGTGCCATGAGCAAAAGTCCACGCATCATTTCATGTCATTCTTCAGATTTTGGCTGGATGGTGGACAAGCAGGAAGCTTCAGGCGCTGAGGGGCACCTTAACACTGTTCTTGCGCGCACACTCCCCCCACCATAGTGACACAGACCTGGTTTAAAATTGGCAAAGTTTCCAAAAAATCCTTAAAAACAAGTACAGGATGGTAAACTACAGAGCTAATATAACCCATTATAAAAGTAACAATGACAAATGATGAGTTAAAAAAATAACCTGTAGCTGCAGAAAGGGGATGTTGAAAAACCTGTGCAGATATTTTAAGCCAAAGCCATTCTTCATTGAGGACTCAGCATAGTGGATGTAAGAAGCTCCCATTGGTCTGTTAACACAAAAGTATCACTCGTTATCTTTCCAGGCTATTTCTGACAGTATATTTGTCATAGTAATCCACTTCATTTTATTAAGAAAAAGACTGTTAAAGCAGCATGAATTATTGTCCACCCTTTAAAAACAACATCTATGATAATATCACTTTATTAAGTTGGTGAATGTGTTTGCGAACCATTGTCTTTATACACATCCAGCAGATAAAATGTCCAATAAATGCCCAGTATTTACTCTCTCTGGGCTTTGATTTTAGTCTGTACCAACTCTTGAGGGACATATTTGTCTCTTTAGGTGCCAGTAGACCGGTAGAAACCTCAGGAAGAGCAACTGAGGAGGGATCCCTCTTCCAGGATGGACAGACGAGCAATAGATGTCATACAGAACAGATCAATATAATAAATTAACAGTAAACCGTATGACACAATGAGACAGAGAGAGAGAGAGAGAGATGCAGGATAGACAGTAATGGCAGTAGCTTACAACAACATTAATTAAAGTAATAATATTATAATTAATAATAATAATAATAATATATTAATATCTGATAGTATACATGTGTGACAATAATCATATGTGTATAATAACAGTAGAAGTATGACTAATGATAACAGCAGCAGCAGGAGGCATCTGGCAGGACCACGGCAGCAGCACAACCACACACGTCACACTATCCAGGCACCGCTGCAATACTAGTTAACCTGAGAGACAGTGGAGCACAAAGGCTCCGGAGCATCAATACTAAACGCAAGAGGAGTGAGTGGGAGAGTGTGTGTGAGGCTGTCAATGCTGTGGGGTCAGAAAAGCATACACACGCAGAATTAAAAAAGAAGTAGTCTGACATTAAGGTGGACGTGAAGCGGAGGATGGCTGCCCACCGCCAAAGTATGGCCAAAACAGGAGGAGCTCACCCCGCTTGAACAGAGAGTCACCTGGGGCAGGGGCGAAAATCCCATTTCATAGTGGGGGGGGGGGGGGGGGGGGTAACATTTTAGAGAACAATGCCAGGGGGGGGGACAAGGAAATAAAGTTGTAGCCTGTCTTTTATACAGCATCTTTTACCGCAATTTGACACTTTAATCTTCTATCTCTCCAACAGGCAGGCATAGGACCTTTCTTAGCACTGGCTGAGTCCACCTGCACGTGTCCAGATTTAAAACAAAATGACTGAAATCAAATTAACATGTACACATCGACAACAGTCAGGTGCGCCGTGCTGTTCAAGGTGCTGAGTGTGTCTGGAGCAGAGCAGGTCTCTGTCTCCCTGTGCACAGTAATGTCAATATTTATGCTACTGAGTAACTCATTGTTTAATAGCAGCAAAACAATAAGGCTTCATTCATCAAAGACAGAAACTCGATCTCTCTCCTTCTCTCCCTCTTTTTTCTCTGGCTCAGGTGTGTGGAATGGATCCTTCGTCTCTGGCTGGCTGCAGGAGCAAACCGTTTTTTGTTTTTTTTTTCTCGTTTTTTTACCGGCAGTGAGATCATAACTTTAAAAAATGTTTGGAAGAAAAGTAACCAAAGAAAATGTGTAATACTGAATATTTTGTTTGTTTACAAGGTATTTAGAATTTTGAAACCTGTTTTATGGACCTGTTCATAATAAATTAATTTTTTTGGACTTTAAACATTTATCTCAGCATTGCAAGTTATTGATAATGAGAGAGTCAACACTCAAGCCAGCAGCAGCCACATGTAGAAAAGTGGATATACAGTGAATGTCTATACTTATGAGAAATGGCTTAACAACTAAACATTTCCTGCAATAAAACTGGTAAACTGGTTTATAAACAGTGTGCTGTGAGATCTGCCACTGCGCACCTCACAACTGTGCGTAATAGTCGCGTGTAATGACCGCTCCTCGTCGGTTAAACTGCACGTCTCTCATGTTTGTCTCACTGACAGGTGGAGAGAATAGTGTGGGATATACCACTACTAGGAATGGGAAGGGGGGACTAAATCTTTTAAGATTGAAATAGCACATTATTTATTTTACTGGAGAGGGGGTCATGCCCTGAATGTTGGCCTGTTCAGCTGCATATGGGAATTTGATATATCTGGCTGACATGCGGATAATTCCATCCCACACAGCTGGCATGGCTCGGCTCAGGGTCGACTGGCACAGTGCTGATCAGTTAATTGCATTTGATCTGTACACTGATCAAATGAAAATGCTTCCTGTTGACAAAAATAAATTCATCCTGCGATGGCGCTTTTATATCAATTTTTGTGCAGTCGATGGCTCCAATTACATTAGGAAAACCGTCTCTCGCTGCAAATTGTGCTTTAATGTTGGCCTGTTCAGCTGCATATGGGAATCGATATATCTGGCTGACATGCGGATAATTCTGTCCCACACCGCTGGCATGGCTCGGCTCAGGGTCGACTGGCACAGTCCCGATTGGTCGGCCAGCTCCCTCTGGAATGCCCCTGTTGCTAGGAACCCCAGTGTGGTCAGCACCTGTATGGATAGAGGCAGCGCATGGCTCCTCGCCGTGTTGCGCTCCAAGGCCGACCGCAGCTTCGCGCACAGTTCCAGGAGGATTGCCCTTGGGAACCAATGCGGCAAATACTGCTAAGGCAGCCATTGTTGTTATCGGTATTTTCTGCACCACTTTGTGCATACTTTTATATCCACTCATCTAATTGCAGACACGTGGGTGTGTTAATTGTTCATTAGTGTTAATTGTTCATGTGTCTCTGATGTGCACATCACTCTGAGGACTAATTGTTTTCACATTTATTTATTATAACAGTTTCCCGACATCACCTCTAAGTGGTGCCAAAGGATCAACAGCTGTGGAAACGTGCATACGCCAGCCATGAAGTTGGCGTGAGGCACCGCACATTTCCACGGTCATTTCACTCTTGATAAATCTGAACTTTACTGTGGAAAAGGACGTACGCCACGTTTTTGTGCATACGCACCCTTTGTACATGAGGCCCCAGAACATTTCTTCTTCACCATCTTCACCACCGTGGGAGCGTTTAAAAAAACACAGATATTTTTGTCTGCTTTTCAGGTGGTTGACGTGACATAATTTCAGACACGCATTCTCTGTCCGCTGGTGAGAGTGTGCTCCAGATTGTGGATACTGGGGCCAGGTTGGGATAACAAATCAAAAATTTTGCACGGGTTCAGTTCGGGTTCGGCCCACTTCACATGCTGCTGTGTTGTGCTATGGCCTACTCAAGCGCTGGAATTTGTTATTTACATGACAACGCCTGAATGCAACACAGGCTCTGCTCCAATTGAGTGTGTATACAGTGCCTTGCTGAGTTGCTGTGCGAGCGGTGTGTTTGACTGTGCTTAACAGCCAGTGGTGCAACAGTTCATTGTTGATCCGTGATCCGTATGGATCCCTCTCCACGGTTTGGCACCCACGTGGCCTGCAGATTGGTTGATGAAAAAAAAAAGAAGAAAAAAAAAAACGTTGTGTGTGTTCACGTGAAGGGCGCATGTTCAATCCACACTAGTCAAACACAGTGGTAGTCATGGCTAGCGGAGGAGCAAAGGAACTTGAAAAACCTCCTGCATCATTTAAGTCGCATGTATGGGAGCATTTTGGTTTCCCTGTAAAATACAGTGATGATGGAAGAAGGATGGTGGACAAAACCATTACGGTGTGCAGGCACTGTGGCATGAGAAAGCCATATGATAGTGGAAATACATTGAGCATGGCCACCCATTTGAAGCAACATCACCCTGGTGTGTCAGTGACAGGAGCCAAGACGAAGGCCGCTCAACAACTGCTTATCATCGTGGCATTTAACCCACTGGTCCCCCTCCGACGGAAAACGTCCTTTTCAGTCATTTTTCAGTTTTTATTTTTTGATAACTTTGGCTGTGTTCATGCATATAGCATGACATTTGGTCAGAAACCTTATTTTTGGTGATATTTTTGAAATTTTAAAGCCGCTCCTAAATCAGGTCTAAAATACACAAATGGCAACCTTTTACAACACTCCCTCTCGGACGAAAAACGTCCCCATTGAAACCCATTAAAACGGCATTTTTTGATTCCCCTTCAATTTACATAAAAAACATGATTTTTTTCTATCTCTGGCATTCAGGTTGGTTAGAGAGACCCAAGAATAGTAAAAAAAAAAACACCAAACAAAACAAAACAAAACAAAAAAAAAACAGATGGGGCCAGTTTCCATTTTTGGGGCCCTGCTGTCTTTTCAATGCAATTCCTGGTTTGGCCACTTGAAGCACTATAGGCCCCTAACAGGGAGGGCAAATGCAGAGTAGATCAAAAAATAGGTAGGGTTGGGTACCGTTCATAATTGAACTGATACAGTACCGGTACCGGTATCTGGAATTCGGTACTGGTACCAAACGGTACCTTATTTCGGTACTTTTTAACCCTATGGGCCCTAGGCCTTTTTGGGGTATTTTAACTGCCTTTACTTTTAAGCTCATAACACAGTCATTATAAAGACTACATACAAATGCTATATCTTGTTTTTTTTCCAGGACAATCTGGGCTAACCAGATTTGCCATCATTCCATGTCCTTCTATGTGCCTGTATTTTATATTAATTTTTATATCAATGAAAAAAACAAAACAAATCTGTGTTACTAAATTCTTACATTTTTAAATGTATCTCAGCATAGCAAGTTGGAAGTTGACATATTCTGCCATATATGAAGAGGGGAGACTCTCTGGAATCTGGCAATATAAGAACCATGATGCTGGGACATTCTGTCACTTCACAGTTGTCCAAAACATGTGGTTTGTGCCAGGCGGACATGTTTGCCAGTATTTTTTCATTATTGCAAGAAATTCCATTAACTCTTTCACAAGTCCAAAATGTGTTTTATCTGAAAGAAACATGCAATATTTACATCTAAAATCATAGAAAAATAGTCAACCAAGTGCAATGATGTCCTCCAAGATAATATTTGTTTTTCAGTTTCAGTTATATATTGGGGAGACATTTTGGGCATTGGTGGGGGGGCACGTGTCCCCCTCAATGTATATGGTGACTACGGCCCTGTCAGCATGCATTAGGCTGCAGTTGTCTGGGTGCGCAAAGGTGAAGTGGCTGGTCTTGTCATACAAAGTTTGATGGAGTGTCAACTGGACAATATGGAGATATTTGCATCTTGAAAGCTGGACTACAAATGTGGATAGACAGGGAGAAACCCACGCAAGCCTAAGACGTGGTAAGATACGATATTCCTCACTATATGAAATGACTGATAACAAGATCTGTATAATGGATTGTAAAGAAATTCGTCAAGTTTTTATTTTGTAGACAATTGATCTGTATTTAGAGTGTGATGGGATGACAGCACAATGATGTGTGTGGTCCTGCGCTTTCATGTGATGTGCGTGGCATTTCTGTGCGAGCCTGCGTTCGTGAATAATCCATCCAAGAGTAATGTGTGTGCAAAGCTGTATGAAAGCTCTGTTATACATCATTTTATTGTAATTTTTTGCTGTGAAAATATTGGATTACTGACAAGTGCTTGGCCTTGTCGGAAAGCTACAATTCTGCTGTGTCCGCTGATATGCGTGGCTTCACGCTATGACGCACGGTCGCAGAGAAAATCCACAGAGAAGAACGGGTGTGAATTTGGATGCACTATGCGTCGTTCGGGCCCATAGTCTAAACTTCTTAGTTTCAACATTTTATTGAGAACATTTAGGAACAGTGCTGCACATTAACTTCTGTCTGCACATTGTTTTAGTCGCCATTGTTGAGTCTGAGGTGCGAGTCATGCGATCTCGCTCCACCTCCACCTCAGGTAGCGAAATTTGGCACCGTTTCATTTTAAGTGAATCGGTACTCGGTAGTACCGACGTGAATCGGTACCAAGTACAAAAAGTACCAAGTTTCGGTACCCAACCCTAAAAATAGGGATGTCCCGATCCGATATTCGGATAGGTATCGGCCGCCGATATTAGCAAAAAACGGGCATTGGCATCGGATCGGACTGCATGGAAAAATGCCGATCCAAGAACTCCGATCCAGTTTTTCATGGAGTCCGCTCCAGGTTTTCCGGCCAGCCCAGCGCGCCGCGATTCAAGCAGTCCATTCCAGTGATCCGCTCCAGCTCTTACTACCAATCCACCAGGCCAGCATGCAGACGGCAGACATGCGGAGGGTAGGAAGAATAGCAGTCAACTTAGTTAACTGACTATTTGTTTTCTGCTCTGGTTTTTTGAGAGTGATATTTTTATTTGGTTTACACTCTTACTGTTTAAGTAAAGAGCACTGATGGCATTGTTTTGGGCACAATTAGTGAAATTGGAGCCATGGATGGACTACAAAAACACTACTAAAATAACTGAAAAGGAAAGGCTGCATTGTTTGTTAAATGCCAACAATGTCTTGTGGTGTTAATCTTTTTTTATTTATTAGGGGAGCAAAGCACAAGTGTGTGGAGTCTTGCAGCTATTTTAATTTCAATGTTAGACATTTTAAAGATTTCTTGTGTTGATTTATTTTCTATTTATTAAGGGGCCAAAGCAGCCAAAGCAAACCACCTATATTTTTAAACAGGTCAGTTTCTCATACCAACTATTGTGGATCATTCTAACTAACCCGATTAAGTAGTTGTTCTTGTTAGAGTAATATTGCTTGGTCAAACCTTTTCTAACATGACTGACAACAAAATAAGTGAGCTTGGATCGGATTGGTATCGGTATCGGCCAAAACTCAAGGCTGTAATATCGGTATCGGATCGGAAGTGAAAAAGCTGGATCGGGACATCCCTATCAAAAAATGGTCTTGCTGTGCTCATAAGGATGTGACAGTGTGGTCTGTATAAAAATATTGCAATATTAGTTTGTGTGTGTGTGTGTGTGTGTGTGTGTGTGTGTGTGTCTGTACATGGACTCAAAATACACAACGTCAAATCCCTATGTGAAAATATAGCTAAATGTAAAACCATAAATTCCGTATTTGTTCATCACATCCTAATGACAACTTAGAAACATGAATTTGATGATGTTGGTCATGCATTCCAGAGTTAGGGGATCAAAATGGAAGTTTTTACTAAAATCCAGCTGAATCATACATTTTCTCCTGCTTCTCCAGCAGAGCAAACACACACTAAATAATTGTAAAATTGCCTGTATTTTTCTCCTATTTTTTCATTATTGAGGTTTGCGAGCCAAAAAAACCCCAAAACATTAAAATAAATGCTACGTTAGTGTTGATATGGATGTCTGGGGGCTGTGGCTGTATAGATACTAAAAACTAGTGTGTGTGTGTGTGTGTGCGTGTGTGTGCGTGTGTGTGCGCGTGTGTGCATGTGTGTAATTGTGTAGCTAAAAATTGCAAATTATGAGCTGCAGGTTGCTGCAAGGTTACATGACTGTTCTCTCCATCTCTCTCTCTCTCTCTCGGTATGTATAATCCGAGTAGGAGAAAAAAAAGTAGAAAAAAATATTAATATTTAATATTTTTATGGTTGTTTTTCAACAAGGACAAAAAATATCCCGAAGGGAAAGGTGTTGGTGTTTATTGAAAGTGCACAAAAAAATAATAATGCATCAAAATCGGTGTTGTTATTAATCATTCACATATCCCAGACTGTGATAATTAGAAAAGAAAAAATCCATCCAACATTTATTACATAGAAAATAATTCATAATTCATGTTTTTTTCATAAAAGTAACAGTGACTTCATGTAAAGATTAAAGCTGCAAGCAGCGATGAACGGGCCCTCGCAGTCCACGCGCGTCGGGGCATGCTGCCGTCGGGGGGCTTGCACCTAGATGTCTTGTCAACTATAATAAATAAAAAAAAATAAACGTTATCTCTTACCTACATTTCCAGTATACAGGTAGGCACCCAACCCACGTATGTATTTTTCCAATATTTTTCTGAGTGTTTACAGGTACTAATGTATATCACGCTGCTACTGTGATGGTAAATGACATAAATATTGAATCTGAGTACATAATGACAACATTCGGACATGTAAATGTGACATCTGGACTGACACCTTCCCTCTGCAGCTGGGTTCTGGATTTCCTCATAGACAGACCCCAAACAGTCAGAGTTGGTACCAGGCACAAGGATGGTGAGCACAGGGACCCCCCAGGGCTGTTTGCTGAGTCCTCTTCTTTACACCCTCTTCACCTACGATTGTGCCTCCACCCAGTGCAACACCACCATCATCAAGTTTGCAGATGACACAACAGTCATCGGACTGATCACTGGTGGGGTGGAGACAGACTACAGGGAGGAGGTGGCTCAGTTGGTGTCCTGGTGCCACACAAATAATTTCTCCTTAAACGCAGAGAAGACTAAGGAGATGATTATCAGCCCAAGGAAGAGGAGAGACCAGCGCAATCCACTTCACATCAGTGAGACTCAGGTAGAAGCTGAATACATGCCCAATAGTTCAAGGTCTTCTGACTCTTTAAAAGTTGACATGGTGTCTCTAGCTCAAAGTATGAGGAACAAGAAGAGGTTGAAAGTCGATGAGTTTTGAAGAGGATTTGAAGATTTTCCAATTTACTTACATTCATAGTAATTAGACTGCCACCAGAGCGACATCTATTGGCCGATTTGCACCGAATTTTGCACAAACCCTCATCGGGCCATGGAACACAATTAGCAAAAGTGTTGTGGTAATCCGACTGTATTTGGTGAAGATATGAAAGACTGTCTGTTTTGAAAACAATGTGTAGGAATTTGTTGTTTTATATTTTGGTCATTTTTGGTGTGTGAGTTACAGGGGCCAGTCTTTACCACCCCTATCAATTTCATTTCCATAAGTGTTATGGTGTTGGCACAGTGACAAATAATAAATTAGACTGCCACCACAGCGCCACCTAGTGGCAGATCGGTAACTCCTTTGTCAGATATCCTCAGGAGGGCATTGACAATAATTGTTCTAAGTTTCGTGTTAATCCGAGCAACCGATGTGGAGATATAAAATACTTCAATTTAAAGAGTGCCACTTGGTGGTCATCGCCTGAAATTTTGCACAGCGCCTCAGGGGCTCATGGGGAAGTAGTAAACTGAGTTTCATGTCATTCGGACACACCAATGTGGAGATATGCAACACTTCCTGTTTTGTACCAAATCAGCAGGAAGTTGCTATTTAATAACTTCAGTATTCTTTGGAATATCAAAATGCTTTTAATAACTGTTTGTCAGAAGAGTCCACAGATGCTGTGTGCAAAGTTTCGTGCAAATCGGTGAAATTGCCTAGGAGGAGTTCGAAAAAGTAGGTTTGAGACATTTTGCGAATTTGTGAAAAAATACTATAGGCGGAAATGGGCATGGCCTATATCACGAGATTCAGCACAATTCACTGAACGCGTGGATATAAGGTTTTTGAATGTGCCACAAAGTATGTGGGAGTTATAGAGCCAAAATGCACTTTCCTTGATTATAGCGCGACCTAGTGGTGGAAATTCAGGACAACAATAGATTATAAAATTTTTCGCCAGGTGTGACTTATATTCAAAGTTTGATGAGTTTTGGGGTATGTTCAGGCGGTGAAAAATGCGATCATTTGATCACAAAGAAAAAAAAAAAAAATTAAAGCTGCAAGCAGCGATGAACGGGCCCTCGCACCTTCACGCAACTCGGGGGGGCTGGCAGGACGCCTTCTGATGCGTCAGTTCATTTCTGTCAAAGTTAGATATCGCATGCAGGAGTGACTCTGCATATCCTTGATACAGTGCTGGAATGACATATTTCACATTTTGTATCACTTCCTCTTTCCACTAGAGGGAGTTGGAGAGCGCACTAATTATACATCATGTTTTTGTACATCAAATATACACCACAGCATGTAACTTTCAGATAAATCGAAAGATAAGTGTTTGATGAGACCAACTTCCTGTCACCACTAGGTGGGTCTATGAGTATCAGGAAATATGGTAATAAAAATGTGTTCAGGGTGGGACTAATATGAATCATGTCAAGTTTGGTGGAGATTGGACCATTTATGCCAAAGCTACAGCAATTTCGTCTTTCGTGGCGAGACCTCAAGATTAAACCCTCTGCAGCACACGTAGACACTAATGATATGTCATGTTTGTGAACATCAAATATAGACCACAGCATTGAAATTTCAGGTTAATCCAAAGATAAGTGTCTGATAAGAAGTACTTCCTTTCGACACTAGGTGGCGCTATGATTATCAGGAAATATGGTAATGAAAATGTGTTCAGGGCGGGACTAATATGAATCATGTGAAGTTTGGTGGAGATTGGACCATTTAGCCAGAGCTACAGCAATTTCGTTTTTCATGGCGAGACCTCAAGATTCAACGCTCAGCAGCGGGCGCACCATTCAACATTGGGCAAATCCTGAGATAACTTTTGGTCGCAATGGAGTCACGCTTACATACATCATGTTTGGAGCCAATCTGATTAAATCTGTAGGACAAGTTCGTTAATTTACAAACCCTGGAAATGGGCAAAAGTGCACAAAAGTGGCACAAGTAAATTCAAAATGGCGGACTTCCTGTTGGGTTTGGAGCATGGCTCCAAGAGACTTTTTTGTACGTAATAGAGTATTACAGGTGCCCACCAAGTTTCATACATGCAGGTCAAACCAGCTTTGGGGGCTGCTTAATTGAAATATTCTAGGGGGCGCTGTTGAGCCATCTTGGTGCATCACAGCACAAAAATCACATCAGACAACAGGACTTGTGACCTGTGATGTGTATGCCACGTTTGGTGAGTTTTCAAGCATCCCTTGTCCCTTCAAAACAACATCGTGTTTGATGGCAAACAAGGCGGCGCCACGGTGACAGCGTTTGATGAAAACTAAAAAGCTTCATTTTTAAGCATCATCAAGGTCTAAGGACTTAGACCAGCAAGTTTGAGGTGGGTCTGATTAACCTGCTAGAAGCGGGACATCAAAGAATGTATAAAGTAGCTTTCTGTTGCCAGAAGGTGGCGCTATGGCGGTGTTTCAAAATTCTTCTGTAGATGTGTTCAGGGCTGGACTGTCATCATATGTGTGAAGTTTTGGCAAGATATTCCCACGTGGAGTCAAGTTACAGCAACGTTTATCATCACGGCGAAACATCAAAGTTCGCCGCCAGGCCGTGGCCACGCCCTTTGACGAAAACTCTCAGTTTCCACAATAAAGCATCATCAACGTCTTATGACTTTTTTCACCAAGTTTGAAGTGGATCTGGTCAAGTCTGTAGGAGATGTACTTTAAAGTCTAAAACATTACATTTCCCATTGCCAGTAGGGGGCGCTATGTTTATCTCTAATTATTGAGATGTAGATGTGTTCAGGGCGGGACTGTCATCAATCCTGTGAAGTTTGGCCAAAATTGGACCATGTATGCTGGAGTTATAAACTACTTCCTGTTTAGTGGCGAGACCCCTAACTTTGACGCCATCCCACTGTCACACGCATTGACAAAAACTCAAGCTTTTGATAACTTTTCATCTTCAAGGTCTTGGGATGGGACAGACCAAGGTTTGAAGTCAATCGGATGAAATCTCTAGGACTAGTTCGTTCATTTATGACCCCTGGAAATGGCCAAAAATGCACCAAAATTGCACAGTAAATTCAAAATGGCCGACTTCCTGTTGGGTTTAGAGCATGTCACCAAGAGGCTTTTTTGTACGTCTCTGGGTGTTACATAAGCCTGCCGAGTTTCATACACGTAGGTTAAACTAGCTGCAGGGGCTGTTTCCTCAAACTTTTGTAGGGGGCGCTACTGAGCCATTTTTTGGAAACCGAACAGGAGACCCTTAAAATATCAAATTTTTCACCAGTTCTGAGATGTGTGCAAAGTTTCATGAGTTTTCGGGTATGTTAAGCCTCCCAAAAAGGCAATTCATTTGGAGGAATAATAATAGTAATAATAATAATAATAATAATAATAATAACAATAATAAAAAATCCTTGCATTTCAATAGGGTCCTCGCACCGCTAGGTCCTCGGGCCCTAATTAAAGCTGCAAGCAGCTGTGATCGGGCCCTCGCTCCCCCATGTAAACGTGGGGGCCTGAGGCACATGGGGGCTGTGGCGCGAAGCGAGAAGGGAGAAAAAACCTGGCAGGAGTGAAAAAACGCAATGTTTTGTTCATCCACCAGGTGGTGCTACGAGCGTAACCAGATGTGGGCAGGTGCGTTCAGGGGTGGACCATCATCACGCATGTGAAGTTTCGAGCAAATCTGACAATGTCAATGTATAATAGGGCATTTCCTGTTTCCACAAGGGGGCGGCATGAGCGTAACCAGATGTGGGCAGGTGTGTTCAGGGGTGGACCGTCATCACACATGTGAAGTTTCGAGCAAATCAGACAATGTCAATGTATAATAGGGCATTTCCTGTTTCCACAAGGGGGCGGCATGAGTGAAACCAGATGTGGGCAGGTGCGTTCAGGGGTGGACCCTCATCACACATGTGAAATATCGAGCAATTCGGACAATACATGAAGGATTTATATCAAGTTGATGTTCCGTGGCGAAGGATGAAAAGTCGCCACTGCCGCGGCCTGCAACATGACAGGACACATGTGTCACTGTGGAGATTCATCAACTTGATCGTCATGTGGCCACAAAATGGAGTTGATCAGGTCAGGAGCTTGAGGTTGGCGTTTGTCAGTGTAAAAGATGGCATTTCCTGTTTCTACAAGGGAACGCCATGAGCAAGATTGCCTATGAGCATATGGAGGCGTTCAGGGCGGGGCTCTTATCATGTACAGAAATTTTGAAGCAGTTTGGATGAATTATGTGGGAGAGAGAGCTACTTGAATATGCATGGCGATGGATCAAAAATGGCAGCACCATAGCAGCCACGCCCTTTGACCTACAGACATGCAGAGCACAACTTTTGATCAGCATGGTGTCTGGATGATCTGTAAAAAATTTGAAGTCGAAATCCCTAGGACTAGTTCGTTAAAATACAACATGTGGAAATCATGCCAAAATGACAAGTCACAATCAAAATGGCCGACTTCCTGTTTGGAGTAGACCATTGGTGGCAGAGACTTTTATGTGCGTCTGGACAACATACACATGTGTTCCAATTTTCATGTTCCTACTCAAAAAAAAAAAAAAACCCTATGGGGAGGGTTTTTTGAAAATTTCGAGGGGGCGCTATAGAGGCATTTTGTCCACTCATGGGTGACGCCCCTATCAGATGCAAGAGCTCGCCATTCTTGACCTGTGTATCAATTTTCATGAGGATATGAAGTCGCTGAAGCCATCAAAAAGCCAAACGTATTTGTTGGCGAGGGAGGCGCCATCGCGGCCACGCCCCTTGACATAGAGAAAAGCTTTTAATAACTTTTGATCAGCATGGTCTCTGGATGATCTGTAAAAAATTTGAAGTCGATTGGATGAAATCCCTAGAACTAGTTCGTTAAAATACAACATGTGGAAATCACGCCAAAATGACAAGTCAAAATCAAAATGGCCGACTTCCTGTTTGGAGTAGACCATTGGTGCCAGAGACTTTTATGTGCGTCTGGACAACATACACAAGTGTACCAATTTTCATGTTCCAACTCCAAAAAAAACCCTATGAGGAGGGGTTTTTGAAAATTTCAAGGGGGCGCTACAGAGGCATTTTGTCCCCCCCATGGGCGACACCCCTATCAGATGTAAGAGCTCGCTATTCTTGATCTGTGTATCAATTTTCATGAGGAGATGAGGTCGCTGAAGCCATCAAAATGCCAAACGTATTTAGTGGCGAGGGATCGATAGTCGCCACGCCGCCACATGGACACCATTAGACGTAGCTTCACAGCATTCATAAGGTGGCTTCACCAACTTGTTCTGCATGCATTAGAAGTGGACCCTAATTAAAGCTGCAAGCAGCTGTGATCGGGCCCTCGCTCCCCCATGCAACCGCAGGGGCCTGAGGCACGCGGGGGCTGTGGCGCGAAGCGAGAAGGGAGAAAAAACCTGGCAGGAGCGAAAAAACGCAATGTTTCGTTCATCCACCAGGTGCCGCTACAAGCGTAACCAGATGTGGCCAGGTGCGTTCAGGGGTAGACCTCATCACACGTGAAATTTTGAGCAAATCGAACAATGCATGAAGGATTTATACCAAGTTGATGTTCCGTGGCGAAGGATGAAAAGTCGCCACTGCCGCCTCGGCAGCCTTGCATCATGACAGGACGTGTGTCACTGTGAAGATTCATCAACTTGATCGTCATGTGGCCACAAAATATAGTTGATCAGGTCAGGAGCTTAAGGTTGGTGTTTGTCAGTGTAAAAGATGGCATTTCCTGTTTCCACAAGGGGGCGCCATGAGCAAAATTGTGAGCATATGGAGCCATTGAGGGGCGAAATTGGGACACGAAATGTCGTAATAATAATAATAATAATAATAATAATAATAATAATAAACAGCGTGATTACAATAGGGTCCTACGGACGACTTCGTCGTCGCTCGGGCCCTAATAATAATAAACAGCGCGATTACAATAGGGTCCTACAGACCACTTTGTCGTCGCTCGGGCCCTAATAAACAGCGTGATTTCAATAGGGTCCTTGGACGACTTCGTCGTCGCTTGGGCCCTAATAAACAGCACGATTTCAATAGGGTCCTTGGACGACTTCGTCGTCACTCGGGCCCTAATAATAATCATTCGAAAAACAATAGGGACCTCGCAGGTCGAGACCTGCTTGGGCCCTATTAATAAACTTTATTTGTATCCACCTTATTTTTCACGGAAACACGGAGGCAAAACAGAACGCAGCCAGCTTCCGTTTTTTTTGTGCAACACTTCCACTCCAGCACTCTTACCACTGTGTAAATGGGAATCGCCTTGTTGTTTACCTTGCTGAGTTTAGCTATATACAGTCAGGTCCATAATTATTTGGACAATGATACAGTTGTCGTCATTTTGGCTCTGTACACCACCACAATGGGTTTTAAATGAAACAATGAATACCTGCTTAAAGTACAGACTCTCAGCTTTCATTTAAGGCTTTTTTCAAAAATGTAGTATGAACCGTGTAGGAATTACAACCATTTCTTCACACAGTCCCCCAATTTTAAGGGCTCATAAGTATTTGGACAAACTAACATAATCATCAATTAAACAGTCAGTTTTAATACTTGGTTGCAAATCCTTTACAGTCAATGACTGCCTGAAGTGTTGGACACATAGGCATCATCAGATGCTGGGTTTCTTCCCTGGTGATGCTCTGCCAGCCCTTTACTGCAGCCGTCTGCACTTCCTGCTTGTGTTTTGGGTGTTTTGCCCTCAGTTTTGGCTTCAGCAAGAGAAACGCATGCTCACTTGGATTCAGGTCAGATGATATGACTTGGCCATTGCACAACATTCCACTTCTTTGCCTTAAAAATGTCTTTGGTTGCTTTTGCAATATGCTTCAGGTCAATGTCCATCTGCACTGTGAAGCATCATCCAATGAGTTTTGAAGCATTTAATTGAATCTGAGCAGATAATGGTGCCCCAAACACTTCAGCTTTCATCCTGCTGCTCTTGTAAGGAGGACAAGACTTCACTAGAATAAATACAGAGGGTTTATCACAAGATGCAAACCATTGGTTAGCCTTAAAAATGGAAGGCCAGATTAGAGTTTGTCAAAAACCATCTAAAAAGCCTGTACAGTTGTGGAACAGCATACTATGGACAGATAAAACAAAGATCAACTACCAGAATGATGGGAAGACAAGAGAAGGAAGAAGGGAAGGAACTGCTCATGATCCAAAGCACACCACCTCATCAGTGAAGCATGGTGGAGGTACTGTTATGTCATGGCCATGTATGGCTGCCAGTGGAACTGGTTCTCTTGTATTTATTGATGATGTGATTGCTGAGAAGAGCAGCAGGATGAGAGCTAAAGTGTTTGGGGCACCATTATCTGCTCAGATTCAACCAAATGCTTCAAAACTCATTGGACGATGCTTCACAGTGCAGATGGACATTGACCTGAAGCATACTGCAAAAGCAACCAAAGACATTTTTAAGGCAAAGAAGTGGAATGTTCTGTAACGGCCAAGTCATATCATCTGACCTGAATCCAAGTGAGCATGCGTTTCTCTTGCTGAAGCCAAAACTGAGGGCAAAACACCCAAAACACAAGCAGGAAGTGCAGACGGCTGCAGTAAAGGGCTGGCAGAGCATCACCAGGGAAGAAACCCAGCATCTGATGATGCCTATGTGTCCAACACTTCAGGCAGTCATTGACTGTAAAGGATTTGCAACCAAGTATTAAAACTGACTGTTTAATTGATGATTATGTTAGTTTGTCCAAATACTTATGAGCCCTTAAAGTCGGGGGACTGTGTGAAGAAATGGTTGTAATTCCTACACGGTTCATACTACATTTTTGAAAAAAGCCTTAAATGAAAGCTGAGAGTCTGCACTTTAAGCAGGTATTCATTGTTTCATTTAAAACCCACTGTGGTGGTGTACAGAGCCAAAATGACGACAACTGTATCATTGTCCAAATAATTATGGACCTGACTGTATATGTATATATCACATTTTTCACGTCACTATATCACCGTTTAGATTAATCTGATGTTTGTAAAGTCTATAAACACAATGACTGAACAAACATTAGTATTTTCTCTGTGTGTAATTAATAACATGGTTATCGTAGATTAGCTGGGCTAACCGTTAGCTGTTAGCCGTTAGCCGTGTCTGTAATAACTCACTAAACTCACAAAGTGGCCCGTGAAAAAAATATTTTCTCCAGCGGATGTCTTAGTTACAACATGATTGAGCTAACTGGAGTAGTTTCATGTCGTATCCGACAACGGGAGGCTTTTAACGGATGACGATCCTGATGTTAGCTTTGCTGCTAGTGTTAACGTTAGCTGTCCCTGTCAGCTGCAGCCACTGATGCTTTCTAGACATCGTGATTTCCCAAAACTGAATAAATACCACGCATAGCAACACAAAACTGCTTTGCTAGCTCAATCATGTTGTAACGGCTGGATGGTTGATGCGTACATGCTGATTCAGGTGCTATCAGAGCCAATCCACGCATCACTATGGCTTAATGATCAACTCAGTCAATTAAAACAACCCGTCCTGTGTTAGAAGTGTATGTCGCTGACAGAGAGAAAGAAAGAAAAGGGAAAAAAAGATAGAAAAGTAGCGTACACCTCACATATTTATTTCTCACAGTTGCGCACACGTTTGGCTGGCATGCAGAAGCACCGTCTGTGTGTCGAGGGTACGAGCCGCAGCTTCAGCTGCTCAGGTAGAGAGGCTGTGTAGCCCGGTGTGTTTTTTCACTGATTCGGTTCTGCAGGTTCTCTGCTGGTACACTGGAGACGGGGATCAAGCAGTTTGTCTCACTCGGGATAGATTGTGCTTTTTTGGTTCATAGTTTATGATTGACGTGCGATCTATTCGTGTTTAGAGGGAATAAATTTCCGTTATAACGGAAACGTGGGCACAGTTATCTATACAAAATACACAGACTAACTAACTAACTAACTAACTGATTGACTAACATAAACAACTGAAAATTGAAAAAAAATTAGCTTGCACTGTTAGCTCCGGTAAGGGAAAGCATGAGGGAAAGCGGCTGACCGGAAGTCACGCACAAAAAAACGGAAGTTGATCACTATTTACTTCTGTGTTTGAAAATAAGGTGGATAGCACCTTTCAAAACACAGTTACAAAGTGCTTTACAGATCAAGTAAAAATAACACAATCATCAAAATCATTGAGAAAAACATAAAACCAAAAACCTGATCTGCTTTACAGAGTGAGATAAAACAGTCAGGATAAAAGCATAGAACCATGATGAGCAATAATGATCATAATAATAAAACAAATAACACAAATAGAGTAAATGAGGTAAAATCAGATAAAAGACAATAAAAGTGGCAAGCAACAGAGCTACTGTAAAAAAGCCTTCCTGTAAAAGCAGGTTTTAAGACGTGACTTAAAAAGGGCAATGAGTTTGCTGACCTTAGCTCCTCAGGCAGGGAGTTCCACAACTGAGAGGCTCTAATAGAAAATGCCTGATCACCTTTAGTGACTAGGCGGGCTGTGGGAGCAGTTAGAAGGGTCATACCCGAGGAGCGCAGGCAGTGGCTAGGCTCATAGGGCACAAGTAACTCTACAATATATGAGGGAGCAAGGCCATGTAGAGCTTTAAAAGTAATGAGTAAAAGTTTAAAATCATTCCTAAATTTATTTTCTGGACGAGCTGGAGACGGGAAATGGCCTTTTGACTCAGTCCTGTATATATAGAATTACAATAATCCCATCTGGAGAAAACAAATGCATGAATGACTTTTTCAAGGTCTGCTTGGGAAAGGAATGGTTTAACCTTAGCGATACTTCTGATTTGCAGATAGCAGGATTGCACTACTTTAGTAATTTGTTGCTCAAAACACAGCTCTGAATCAAAAATAATACCCAAATTTCGGGCAGTGTTTAATGTTGGATGACAATAGTCCAAAATTCTTTTTTACATTACTGGTTTGGTTGGGGGGACTGAATAAAATGAATTCTGATTTGGATTCATTCAGCTGGAGGAAGTTTTGAGACATCCAACATTTAATATCATAAAGACAGGCTAGGATACGAGCACATTCGTCAGTATTATTGCCAGCAATCGGTACATAAAGTTGCGTGTCATCCGCATAAAAATGGAAATTAATGTTATGATTGTTAATAATTTCACCCAGGGGAAGCATATAAATGGAAAAAAGTAATGGACCAAGAATTGACCCCTGGCGAACACCAGATAAAAACGGAGCAGTAGATGAGGAGAATTCTCCCATCACAACCGAGAAGGATCTGTCAGAGAGATAAGAACGAAACCATGCAAGGGCGGTGTCCTTAATACCGACGTGAGTTTCCAGGCTATTTAAAAGGATTTTGTGGTCAACAGTATCAAATGCAGAACTTAAATCTAGCAAAATTAGGATCGAGCAGGCCCCAGAATCAGCAGTAAGTAATAGGTCATTTGTGACTTTAATAAGAGTTGTTTCTGTGCTGTGGTAGGTTCGAAATCCAGATTGATATTTCTCAAAGATACTGCAGTTATTCATATGAGTGATAAGTTGAGATGCAATGCATTTTTCTAAAATTTTAGATAAAAAAGGTAGGTTTGAAATTGGTCTAAAATTGTTTAAAACAAAAGGGTCAAGGGTGGGTTTCTTCAGAAGGGGTCGAATGATCGCCTTTTTGAAGCCTAATGTAAAGGAGCCAGTAGTTAGTGAGCAGTTAATTAAAGACAGAATTTGAGGA
Organism: Epinephelus lanceolatus; assembly: GCF_041903045.1. Taxonomy (NCBI): domain Eukaryota; kingdom Metazoa; phylum Chordata; class Actinopteri; order Perciformes; family Serranidae; genus Epinephelus; species Epinephelus lanceolatus. Next base: position 46,711,114 of record NC_135742.1, read on the forward strand.
CTGACTGTCTGAAATACCTCTTTGAGAAATCTAGTGGGGATAGTGTCTAACTGACAGGTGGAAGAATTTAAGTGGTGGGTTAACTCCTCTAAGTCTGACAGAGAGATTTGCTTAAAGTGGGGCAGATTTGTGGATGGTTCTGTAAAGGTGGGAAGATTTCTTGACGAAGGAGTGATATGAAGTCTAATGCCTTCAATTTTATTGATAAAGTGGTGGAGAAACTGCTCACATTTTTCAGTGGAGGCTTCAATCGGCTGATTGGGTGGAGGGCTAACCACTGAATTTATTGCCTGAAATAAAACCCTGGGGTTGTGGCAGCTACTTGGCACAAGATCAGAAAAGTATGAATATCTTGCTTGCTTGACAGCTTGTTGATAGGCACACATCAGATTTTTGAGAATATCAAGCGAAGCCTTCAGCTTGTCTTTCTTCCATTTCCTTTCCGCTTTCCTGCGTTGCCTCTTTATATCCCTAGTGTAATCATTAAGCCAGGGGAGGGCCTTCTGTTTAGTTTGTTTACTCTTGATGGGGCAATGTCATCAAGGACTGTCAGGCATGTGCTGTTAAAATGGTCCAGCAAGTCATCTACGGCTAGATCATTGCGGTTAAGGCTATTACTGGTAGAGGCAGCTAGAAACATACTGTTAAAATGACTAGCTGATTCAGAATTAAAAGACCAAAAGCGAGTACAAGTAAAAGGCTTGACAGCAGGAGGCAGGAGGAGAGTATGGAAGACAACAGCTTTGTGATCAGAGACATTAAAATCACGTAATTCAATATTATCCAGGGAGACACAGTGAGACAGCACAAGGTCTAGAGTATGCCCCTTATTGTGAGTTGGATTTTTAACCAGTTGCTCAAAACTGAAAGACTCTAAATATAATATAATATAATCTGTGATAAAACAAGAAGTGGAGGGGCAACAAATGTGGATATTAAAGTCGCCTACGATGAGCACTTTATCATAATTGACCATAATAAAAGAAAGAAATTCAGAAAACTCTTGAATAAAAACAGTGTTTGACTTAGGCGGCCTATAGACTAACACACATAATATGGGGTGTTGGCCATTTAACAGAAAACCCAAAGACTCAAAGGAGGAGAAAGTATTGAGAGAGACAGGGGAGCATTTATAGTTATTATTAAAGATAACAGCTACCCCACCTCCACAACCAGACAGTCTGGGTTGGCTGAGCCATGAATAGTTAGGGGGACATGTTTCAGTAAGTGGAACAGTATAACCAGGGCTTAACCAGGACTCTGTGATAAAGAGGAAGTCAATATTGTTAGACATGATGAAATCCTAGCACAAAAAGAACTTGTTTGCAAGACAGAAGACTGCAGCACTGCTATGGATGGCCTCAGCAGTAACGGTTGAAGGGTGAGACTGGTGATGAGCTGAAGTGAAGTCAGGCTTATGTGTTATAGAGAGTGGGATGGGAACTAGATTTGCTCTTGTAATCATACAACTGGGTTGGGAGGTGGCACGATTAAATGAGATCCTGGTGGGTATGTTTTGGAGGAAGAGATCAGCAGGACCCGGAGAAAGATAGTCTTGATTTTGGATGGGAGTGGCTTCTTGAGCAGGGCCATGCTGAGGTATGTATCAGTCAGAGTTAAAAGCAATATGGTTTATGAAATTTTGTATGAGCTGTTTAGTGCCTTTTTGGTTTGGATGCAGGCCATCAGGTTTGTAGAGGTCATGTCTGGTCCAAAAATAGTCGAAGTTACTGATAAAGCCATGCCCAGTTGCAGTGCAAAAGGATTTCAGCCATTCATGTACACTGTATAAACAACTGAAACGTTCAGGGCTCTTTGAAGTAGTGGGAATGGGACCAGAAAAAATGCAGGTTTTACCAAGGCTCTGGATTGTAACCATGAGAGACTGTAGTTGATCGCGGAGTGCGATTGACTGTCTGATCATGACGTCATTAGTACACACATGTACGATCAGCATGTGGACAGAAGGGTGGAGGTCTGTGAGCACTGGGGTCAGTTCATTGAGATCTGCAACTTTGGCACCAGCAAGGCTGTAAGTGATTGCGCCTGGGAGCTCAATGGATCTTGTTATGGAGTCGCCAATTATAAGGATCTCGGGTTGCCTGTTCTTGCAACCACCGCTGTAGACTGAGAGTTTGGAGGAGAGGTGTTGCTGAATGCCGCTAGCAGCATTAGCTGGGATTACGCACTGGCCAGGAGAGTTGATTGAGATAGATGCACCTGGTGAGTGGCCGCTTTCGATGACGTCATCACTGGACGAAGAAGTGACCGGTGCTCTGCTGGGCAGGTGAGACGATGGCAGGGGACGAGCAGTAGCACGCTCGGAGTTTAAGACAGCAGGGGGAGAGAAACATCGACGGCGTTTTCCACGAGATTCTGCGCTCGTTGGGGATTCACGACGCTTTCCTTTTATGTTGGAGCGAGTTGGGATAAGCTGCTCCGGAGCAGTCAATGGAGCCGCTAGCTCTGTTAGCTTTTCCAGCGGTGTAAAAGAGTTTGACAGCGGGATCGGGTCCTCATCTCCGTCCGGTGAGAACAGCGGGAGAGAAATCCTTCTCTGTTTCTTCACAGCAGATACCCAGGAGAGAGGATGAGCAGCTGATGGACCTGGATTTTCGGTATTTGCCAGACATGCAGGGCTGTTGGGCACGTCCTGCTGCAGCACATCTAGCCGGGAGAGGAGCAGTGTTTGCCTCTGGAGGACAACATCCAGGAGGTTCTCAATGTGGAGGAGTTCAGACCTTAGACTGGACAGCTCGGACTCCATTATGGATCTTTTCCTGTCCGTTATGTGTTGGTGTTTCTGTTCTGGTGCTCTGCACAGATCTGACGCCTAAATATACACTCACTCTGAATTTGGTACCTGCAACACATTCCAAAAAAGTTGGAACAGAGGCAACAAAAAACTTGCAAAATGCTCAAAGACACTTGTTTGGAACATTCCACAGGTAAACAAGTTAATTGGTCACAGATCATGACTTGGTACAAAAGGGGCATCCTCAAAAGGCTCAGTTGTTGAAAAGCAAAGACGATCACTTTGTGAAAAACTGTGTGGGAAAACAACCCAACAATTTAAGAACAACATTTTTCAACACACAATTGCAAAGATTTAACGGATTTCACCATCTACAATCCATAATATCATCAAAAGATTCAAAGAATCTGGAGAAATCTCTGGCACTGCACTAAAAACCAACATGACTGTGTAAAGGATATTACTACCTGGGCCTAGGAACACTTTTTTTTTCAATGCATCTACAAATTCAAGTTAAGACTGCAAAGTAAAAGCCGTATATAAACAACATCCAGAAACAACAACAACTTCTCTGGACCTGCTCATTTAAGATGGACTAACACAAAGTGGAAAAGTGTGCTGTGGTCTGATGAGTGCACTTTTTTTTTTTTTTTCGGAAATCATGGATGTCATGTCCTCTGGGATAAAGAGGGAAAGGACCATCCAAACTGTTCCAGCTTGTTCCGCTAATACAGTGAGCTGAAACAACAGTGGACACTGGAATTAGGATTGGGTCGGTTCTCAGTAATACCAATTCGGTCCGGTACTCCATCTTGGACCAGGTTTTATTTTTTGAGACCGACTGGACCACATACTCAGGCAGAACGTACGCGGAGAGGACCCCCCGGAGGTCCGCCCCGTAAAAGTGGACGGAGAGGGAGGGGGGTGGAGCGGGGACTGAGCTAGGAGGTGCGAGTGTGCATGCACCTCTACTGTAGCCTGAAGTTTGTTTAATAGTGACGGGGAGTCGATAATGGCGGACAATTTAGTCTCGACAAAATCAAAGAATGTGCCACTATGGCAACACTTTGGCTTTGAGCCAGATGAAGGAGGCAACCCTTGTTTGCACTGATTGAGTAAGCTGCAAAATTTATTTGTAAGGAATAAAAGAAACAACTTGTTACTGTCACTCTGTTGTCCTAAGGTCGTTTTTTATTTTAAATGAGTCAACTGCGCCCCCAAGTGGTGAAAATCCGGTATTACCGACTTGATGCGTTTTTTTTTTTTTTACAAAAACCGGACCGTTTTTTTTTTCTCATACTGACCCAACCCTAACTGGAATACAGCCATTCCAATGTAAAAAAAATTGAATGGTTAGCAGCATCTGAAGTGGAAGTAAAGTGCATACTGACCCTGCAAGATGGATAAGATGGATTACAAGATCAACATCTTTCCACCATGACACAGTTTCCAACATCAAACATCCTAGTTATCTATAGACATCTATAAAACGTTGTCATCAACAACAACAACCATCATCATCGTCATCATCATCACCATAAATCATCACATAATCATACCAAGAATAACAACCAGTCAAAAGAGTAGCCACAGTACGCAGTTAGATTCTTCCCGTCCTACATTCAAAAGAGACCTGGCATTAACGATGAAGAAGTATCTGTTACTTTTAACAGGGGGAGATCTGAGCTGAGAGCCAGAAGGAGAAAACTAAAACTCTGAGAATGAGGGGTAGGAGCTGTTGGAAAGGATGACATTAGCTTTCCTTCCTATGTTTGTGAAATGCGCCAGATAATGTACTCATCTGAACTCCCAAGATCTTGATACACATTTTTACTAAACTACCGAGTGCATTTTTGACTTGATGTAGTGAAGCACACAACATGACAGTGAAGACCCTGGATTGCTGAGCAACTGAAGTCATATATCAAGCAAGAATGGGAAAGACTTTAATTTTCAAAACTTCAACAATTAGTGTCCTCAGTTCCCAAACTGATTTGTTGTTTTTTGTACTACATGTTGTATTTGTTGCATTTTAAAAGTGTTCTGATTGGCTGCTACCTTGGCCAGATCTCTCATCTCTCAGGTCTGTCATGTAGAAGAGATTTTCAATCACAAAGGGACTTCCTGGTTAAATAAAGGTTAAATAAAATAAATAAATTAATAAATAAATTAATAAATAAAAACACTTACTGAATGTTGTTAAAAGAAAATACAATGTCACACAGTGGTAAACATGCCTCTATCCCAACTTTATTACAATGTGTTGTAGGCATCAAATTCAGGTTATCAGTTTGATCATCAAATAGCTTGTCTTTGTACTGTATTCAACAGTATATCGGTAAAAAAAAAAAAATACAAATCATTGTATTGTGTTTATTTATGTTTTACAAAACATCCCAACTTTTTTGGAATCGGGGTTTATATTTTGTGTCAGCAAAAAAATATTTTATCTGTAAGCTTTTTGGAAAATGCATTGATTACTTATTTTACTTTGAGATATTGCATAATACCATCTACATCTATTGCAGCACTTCTGAACAAAAGCATTTAAGATTTAATAATAACATGCAGGCTTGTTGAACTTTTATTTCCCAAACCATTCAAAAGAAAAAGGTATTTTGTGGCACCTTAGTCCATCTTACACAGCTGCTTTAAGTTTTAAAAGCCATCAAGTGTCACTGTGTTTGCTGTGTTTGGAGCCCCAAAGCTTTAAAAGCTTTGTACACCCATCACTACCATTTAGCCAAGTACTGGTCTCTACCTGTTAAGTCCAGCAATCAGGTCTCTTATATCATCAGGGAGGATAACTCGATGCTCGCCCATGTCCCTGTGGTTTCCCAACACACACACCGGCACATGGGTAGGTACTTTGGGCAGTTCCCTCAGGATGTAGTTAAAAGTCCTGCAATTGACAAAAAAATAAATAAAATACAACATTGATTTGTGGGTGGGTGAAGAGAACAAAAAAGAAGCTTAGACAAATAGAAATTAAATACTCAAGGTTCAGTGGAGGTGGAAATGGAGGGATTTAAAGAATTCTCCATATTGGTGTGCCAGTGGCTGGGATTGTTTTCACCTTGTGAGTCTTTATGTGTGTGTCATCTTGGCAAAATGTGGTCCTGGAGACACCAATTGCAGCGTGAACAACAGTTCTCAACTGGCCAGACATATACAACCTAAACTGAACCGACTTGTGCGAGTTGGAGCCCGAACCCAGCCCGTCCAAGGTCATCGCATAAAATACTGAGTCCGAGTCCGGCCAAGCCCAACCCAACTAAAAACCACTAGTTGGCTTCTAATGCCCGGGACACACCTGCTGTGTGTTGGCGCAAGCCATGCATGTGTCCGGTGGAAAATTGACCAGCTGACTCTCCACACTGTATTCCTATATAGATACAGTACAGGCCAAAAGTTTGGACACACCTTCTCATTCAATGCATTTTCTTTATTTTCATGACTATTTACATTGTAGATTCTCACTGAAGGCATCAAAACTATGAATGAACACATGTGGAGTTATGTACTTAACAAAAAAAGGTGAAATAACTGAAAACATGTTTTATATTCTAGTTTCTTCAAAATAGCCACCCTTTGCTCTGATTACTGCTTTGCACACTCTTGGCATTCTCTCGATGAGCTTCAAGAGGTAGTCACCTGAAATGGTTTTCCAACAGTCTTGAAGGAGTTCCCAGAGGTGTTTAGCACTTGTTGGCCCCTTTGCCTTCACTCTGCGGTCCAGCTCACCCCAAACCATCTCGATTGGGTTCAGGTCCGGTGACTGTGGAGGCCAGGTCGTCTGCCGCAGCACTCCATCACTCTCCTTCTTGGTCAAATAGCCCTTACACAGCCTGGAGGTGTGTTTGGGGTCATTGTCCTGTTGAAAAATAAATGATCGTCCAACTAAACGCAAACCGGATGGGATGGCATGTCGCTGCAGGATGCTGTGGTAGCCATGCTGGTTCAGTGTGCCTTCAATTTTGAATAAATCCCCAACAGTGTCACCAGCAAAACACCCCCACACCATCACACCTCCTCCTCCATGCTTCACAGTGGGAACCAGGCATGTGGAATCCATCCGTTCACCTTTTCTGCGTCTCACAAAGACACGGCGGTTGGAACCAAAGATCTCAAATTTGGACTCATCACACCAAAGCACAGATTTCCACTGGTCTAATGTCCATTCCTTGTGTTTCTTGGCCCAAACAAATCTCTTCTGCTTGTTGCCTCTCCTTAGCAGTGGTTTCCTAGCAGCTATTTGACCATGAAGGCCTGATTCGCGCAGTCTCCTCTTAACAGTTGTTCTAGAGATGGGTCTGCTGCTAGAACTCTGTGTGGCATTCATCTGGTCTCTGATCTGAGCTGCTGTTAACTTGCCATTTCTGAGGCTGGTGACTCGGATGAACTTATCCTCAGAAGCAGAGGTGACTCTTGGTCTTCCTTTCCTGGGTCCATCCTCATGTGTGCCAGTTTCGTTGTAGCGCTTGATGGTTTTTGCGACTCCACTTGGGGACACATTTAAAATTTTTGCAATTTTCCGGACTGACTGACCTTCATTTCTTAAAGTAATGATGGCCACTCGTTTTTCTTTAGTTAGCTGATTGGTTCTTGCCATAATATGAATTTTAACAGTTGTCCAATAGGGCTGTCGGCTGTGTATTAACCTGACTTCTGCACAACACAACTGATGGTCCCAACCCCATTGATAAAGCAAGAAATTCCACTAATTAACCCTGATAAGGCACACCTGTGAAGTGGAAACCATTTCAGGTGACTACCTCTTGAAGCTCATGGAGAGAATGCCAAGAGTGTGCAAAGCAGTAATCAGAGCAAAGGGTGGCTATTTTGAAGAAACTAGAATATAAAACATGTTTTCAGTTATTTCACCTTTTTTTGTTAAGTACATAACTCCACATGTGTTCATTCATAGTTTTGATGCCTTCAGTGAGAATCTACAATGTAAATAGTCATGAAAATAAAGAAAACGCATTGAATGAGAAGGTGTGTCCAAACTTTTGGCCTGGACCGCAGAGTGAAGGCAAAGGGGCCAACAAGTGCTAAACACCTCTGGGAACTCCTTCAAGACTGTTGGAAAACCATATCAGGTGACTACCTCTTGAAGCTCATGGAGAGAATGCCAAGAGTGTGCAAAGCAGTAATCAGAGCAAAGGGTGGCTATTTTGAAGAAACTAGAATATAAAACATGTTTTCAGTTATTTCACCTTTTTTTGTTAAGTACATAACTCCACGTGTTCATTCATAGTTTTGATGCCTTCAGTGAGAATCTACAATGTAAATAGTCATGAAAATAAAGAAAACGCATTGAATGAGAAGGTGTGTCCAAACTTTTGGCCTGTACTGTATATATGTATATATATATATATATACACACACACACATCATATATATATATATATATATATATATATATATATATATATACACACACACTTAGGTCCATAATTATTTGGACAATGATACAGCCACAATGGGTTTTAAATGAAACAATGAATACCTGCTTAAAGTGCAGACTCTCAGCTTTCATTTAAGGCTTTTTTCAAAAATGTAGTATGAACCGTGTAGGAATTACAACCATTTCTTCACACAGTCCCCCGACTTTAAGGGCTTATAAGTATTTGGACAAACTAACATAATCATCAATTAAACAGTCAGTTTTAATACTTGGTTGCAAATCCTTTACAGTCAATGACTGCCTGAAGTGTTGGACACATAGGCATCATCAGATGCTGGGTTTCTTCCCTGGTGATGCTCTGCCAGCCCTTTACTGCAGCCGTCTGCACTTCCTGCTTGTGTTTTGGGTGTTTTGCCCTCAGTTTTGGCTTCAGCAAGAGAAACGCATGCTCAATTGGATTCAGGTCAGATGATATGACTTGGCCATTGCACAACATTCCACTTCTTTGCCTTAAAAATGTCTTTGGTTGCTTTTGCAGTATGCTTCAGGTCATTGTCCAACTGCACTGTGAAGCATCGTCCAATGAGTTTTGAAGCATTTGGTTGAATCTGAGCAGATAATGTAGCCCCAAACACTTCAGCTTTCATCCTGCTGCTCTTGTCAGCAGTCACATCATCAATAAATACAAGAGAACCAGTTCCACTGGCAGCCATACATGGCCATGACATAACAGTACCTCCACCATGCTACACTGATAAGGTGGTGTGCTTTGGATCATGAGCAGTTCCTTCCCTTCTTCCTTCTCTTGTCTTCCCATCATTCTGGTAGTTGATCTTTGTTTTATCTGTTCATAGTATGCTGTTCCACAACTGTACAGGCTTTTTAGATGGTTTTTGACAAACTCTAATCTGGCCTTCCATTTTTAAGGCTAACCAATGGTTTGCATCTTGTGATAAACCCTCTGTATTTATTCTAGTGAAGTCTTGTCTTGCTTACAGGAGCAGCAGGATGAAAGCTGAAGTGTTTGGGGCTACATTATCTGCTCAGATTCAACCAAATGCTTCAAAACTCATTGGACGATGCTTCACAGTGCAGTTGGACAATGACCTGAAGCATACTGCAAAAGCAACCAAAGACATTTTTAAGGCAAAGAAGTGGAATGTTGTGCAATGGCCAAGTCATATCATCTGACCTGAATCCAATTGAGCATGCGTTTCTCTTGCTGAAGCCAAAACTGAGGGCAAAACACCCAAAACACAAGCAGGAAGTGCAGACGGCTGCAGTAAAGGGCTGGCAGAGCATCACCAGGGAAGAAACCCAGCATCTGATGATGTCTATGTGTCCAACACTTAAGGCAGTCATTGACTGTAAAGGATTTGCAACCAAGTATTAAAACTGACTGTTTAATTAATGATTATGTTAGTTTGTCCAAATACTTATGAGCCCTTAAAGTCGGGGGACTGTGTGAAGAAATGGTTGTAATTCCTACACGGTTCATACTACATTTTTGAAAAAAGCCTTAAATGAAAGCTGAGAGTCTGCACTTTAAGCAGGTATTCACTGTTTCATTTAAAACCCATTGTGGTGGTGTACAGAGCCAAAATGACGACAACTGTATCATTGTCCAAATAATTATGGACCTGACTGTATATGTATGCATGTGTAAATTCATATACATAAGACTTGCACCAATTACAATTTTTTGGGCTGATACCGATTTCCGTTTGGATGGCCAATTCCAATTTTGGCCGATTCTAGGGATGTAATGATTACCGGTAAAATGATAAACTGCGGTAAAATTCCCGACGGTTAGTATTACCGTTTCAAATTTTGATTATCATTAAAACCGTGTTTGATTACCGCACTTTGAAAAACTCACAGTGATACTGCTCATTGCCTGGAAAAGCAGTAGCAGTAGTCCCTCAGACACAGGTGCGCATGCGCCGTTTGCAATGTTTGGCCTCTGAAAACACGGTGGAAGGCACCGAAGGCACCCGCACAGACAGTGCTCCAGAGATTTTTCGTGCCGTGACTTGGCTGACAGACATGACATACTACACGATGGTCCACACCAATGATCCGCGGTCGTCTTTCATGACGTGTGACGTCATCGGGTTATTCTTGTCCTATTTTTATTTCTTTTACTATGATTTCAGTCACTGTGTCTGTTCATGTGCCAGCCGAAATGTTGTTGTAGTCACCTAAAAAGCTCCAGCAGGAGCTACATATGAAGTACCGTATGCAAATTTTTTTGTTACCACACCAGTGCTAGAGGCATAATTTCATGTTTGGCAGCTATTTTGATTAGGCCTACACCAGCGCTTTTTCTAGAGGCATCATTTCAATTATATCAGTGGGTATATTAGATACATTATATCTACTATTCTAACGCTATTTCTAGAGGCATAATTTCAATTACACAAGCACGATCACTGCAGACATTATTTAAACCACACCAGCGCTACGCTATGTCCCCTCCTCTCGTCCCTTTATCAGTCTACATCCATGGTTATTATACCTATATTTCAGTCAAGTGACAATGGAAATGGGGGCGATTTATTCATTGTATTTTTTAATTTTTTTTCTTTTATTGTGATGCACAGATGTCGAAAATGATAAATGATGCCTCATCATTATAATTATCGCTGCAATATACAAGTGGTGTTTCAGACTATAACTGGCTTAATTTGGGGGTCTGAGTGGTGCGGGCAGCACGGCCCACTGTGCAGCTCGCGGTCTAGGGATGGACAATAAGTCCATCACTATTGCATTTTTTGTTTTTCTTTTGCCTCATGGCATATTTTATACCGTTCTGTGTTTTGTATTGTTTGTCTTGTATATCCATCTACGTTGGTACAGAATATGCAAGGATGAGACGGTAAATGTCAAAAATATAATTCATGGGATCAAACGGTATTAATATGATAAGTTGGAATGTGAAAGGAATTTCAAACAAAGTGAAAAGATATAAAATCATCACACATTTAAAATCATTGTCTTGTGACTTGGCAATGCTTCAAGAGACTAATTTAAATGAAATGGATTCAGCTAAATTGAGACAGAGATGGGTGGGTCAAGTCTTCTCAGCACCTGGCAGTGGAGCATCTAGAGGGGTCTGCATTTTGATCTCAAAAAGAATATCTTTCAAGGTTCCCAATCAAATAATCGATAAAGAGGGTAGATACATTATATTGTCAGGTTTCCTCCAAAATGAAAAATGTACTTTGGTTAATGTGCACTCTTCTAACTCTGGGCAGAACACAGTCCTTTCCAAATTAAACTTGATGTTGGCTAAATTTGCTGATTGCCCTATCATGATTGGTTGGGACTTAAACCTGGTCATAAATGCCTTAATTGATAGGTCTGGACGCCTCCTCCCATCAGATGCTGCACTGTCCAGTGCTTGAATTAAATTACAAAATCACTTGCACTATGTGATGTCTGGCGGATTGTTAATCCAGACACACGTGAATACACATTCTGTTCTCATGCCCACAATTCATACTCTTTTGTTGTTTGTTTTTTCATAGTCTTTGGCTGGTAACATAACTGATTCCAAAATTCACAATATTATTTTATTAGACCATGCTCCTTTGTCGGCCCACTTTACCCCATCTGTAATTGACAGTAGAGCAAGACAATGGAGATTTAACACCTCTCTACTGAAAGATGAAGATTTTGTATCTATGTTAATGGAAAAAACACAGGAATACATTTACATTAACCTTAATTCAGTCCAGTCAATACAGACAGTATGGGAAGCATTTAAAGCAACCTGTAGGGGGTGGATTATAAGTTATTCAACAGCCAGGAAAAAGAAAAAAATGCCAAAGAAGCATGGTCTGATAACCGAACTTAAGGCCCTCGAAACAAAGCATATGCTGGACCCTGGCAACCAACAATTAAAAAACACAATGGCTATGGTTACATGATGGCTTCTCATTCGGAATGAAATAAATCTGAATGAAATCATTCGGAATTAAAGTTTTTCCAGGTAGTTTACATGGGAAATATTCATTCCGAATGAAGGTTTACACAGGAGATCAGTTTAATTGCCTTTATTCAGGTCTGCGCAAGGTTTGGGGCAGGGAAGGTTTCTGATTGGATAGGGGGCGGGGCGGATCTTACGTGTTTACATTTGCTGGAAGAAAACACTGTAGTCCTTGCTCCGGATAACAAGATGCTTGACAACGCTGTGCCTTTTTTGGGGCGTGTTATGCTTATATTCTTGAAGCAGCAGTACGACTACAACCTTGTTCTGCTAATGCTTCATCTGTTGAGGAGGAGAAGGGAGGTAGAAGACCGTGCTGTGGCGAATGGAAACCGGTGAGTGCAACGAGTCCGATTGCTCTATCTCAGCCCGTTGCTATGCGCGCTATATATGTCATCGCGCCAGAAGGGCAAGGAAACGAGCATGCGCAGAAAGACCGGAATGAACTTAAAGAGGAATGAGTGTATACATGCACACAAAATTCTTTCATTTGGAATGACAAATGGAATAAACCACCCCCTTTAATCGGATTTAATTTTCAACCAGAATGACCATTTTTCAATCGGAATGACCGTTTACATGACCACTTTTAATCGGAATGGCCTTTCATTCCGATTAAAAGTGGAATTAAACTGTCCATGTAAACATACTGAGTGTCTATCATTAAAACAGAACTACAGGCTATTTTACATGAGGAAAATGCATTTGCTCTTTTTCAGTTATGCCGAAAATACTATGAATCTGGTGATAAGGCCGGTAAGATGCTTGCGCTCAGATTGAAGCAACATGAGGAGATGGAAAACTTTTTTAGCGATCTTCACCTACCAACTATCTGTGAAGAAGAAAGGGAATCATTAGTGGCACCTATAACGGAGGATGAAATTAAATCGTCTATTAAATCCCTCTCAACTGGTGAAACACCAGGTGATGATGGCTACACAATTGAATTCTATAAATGTTTCCAAGACACCCTCACACCACTTCTAATGCTGCTATTCAAAGACATAATAGTAAATAAATCCATGCTACCAACAATGCGCCAAGTTACAATTTCATTAATTCCTAAACCAGGAAAGGACCATTTGCAAAATAATAATGACTATAAGCTACTTGCAAAGATCCTTGCTCGGCATATAGAAAGGGTTGTAGCCTCATGATACATGTAGACCAGTTAGATTTTGTTAAAGGTCGCTTGGCCTCAAATAATATGAGGAGGCTCCTCCATGTTATGTCAGGGGTGGAGGCATCTCAGCATCTGACGACACTGCTATCGTCGGATGCTGAGATGCCTTCGACTATGTGGAGCGGAAATATTTGTTTTATGCACTCCCCAAGTATGGATTTGGACCGGTACTTATGAAATGGATAAAGGCACTTTACCATGGACCAGTTGCATCCGTTAAAACCAATGGGGTAAGGTCTAGTCTGTTCCATCTCTACCGGTCTACGAGTCAAGGCTGCTCAGTCTCACCTCTCTTTTTTATTCTGGCACTTGAACCCCTTGCCTGCGCCATACGGGCTCAGAAGAACATAACTGGCATTAGTATTGGGGAATATGAATTCAAGGCCAGCATGTTCGCCGATGACATATTGTTAACATTAACTGATCCAGCACACTCCATCCCACAAGTACTAAAACTTATTGATATATTTGGCCACATTTCTGGCTATAAAGTAAACTACAGTAAAAGCGAGGCTATCCCACTGAATCACTTTACCTGTCACATTTGGGCACTGCCCCCTTTCATTGGAAACCAAAGGGCATGAAATATTTGGGAATCAAAATCCGATCACCTGTTGAAAAAATGGTTGAATTAAATGCACCTGACCTCTTGTAAACGATCAAGGAAGACCTCAAAAGATGGACAGTATTACCCTTATCTTTCTGGTGAAGATTAGAAGTAATCAAGATGAACATGCTGTGTGTGATTATCTGCCTGATAATAATTTATTTGAGGAATTTCAGTCAGGATTTAGAGTGCATCATAGCACTGAGACAGCACTAGTTAAAATTACAAATGACCTTCTAATTGCTTCAGACAAAGGACTCGTCTCTGTACTTGTTTTATTAGATCTTAGTGCGGCGTTTGACACAATTGACCGTCAAATTCTACTGCAGAGACTGGATCACTAAATTGGCCTAAAAGGTTCTGCACTGAGCTGGTTTAAATCTTATTTATCTGATCGTTTTCAGTTTGTTTACGTTCATAATGAATCATCCTTACGTACCAAAGTTTGTTCTGGAGTTCCACAAGGTTCTGTGCTCGGACCAATCCTATTTACTCTATATATGCTTCTTTTAGGTAACATCATTAGAAATCACTCTATAAATTTCCATTGTTATGCCGATGATACTCAGTTGTATTTATCTATGAAGCCAGAAGAAAGTAATCAATTAACTAAACTCCATAACTGCCTTAAAGACATAAAAACTTGGATGAGCACCAATTTCCTGATGTTAAATTCAGACAAAACTGAAGTTATTGTTCTTGGCCCCAAACAACTCAGAGACTCTTTATCTGATGACATAGTTTCTCTAGATGGCATTGCTCTGGCCTCTAGCACTACCGTAAGAAACCTCGGAGTAATATTTGATCAAGATTTGTCTTTTAATTCTCATTTAAAACAAACCTCACGGACTGCATTTTTTCATCTGTGTAATATTGCGAAAATTAGGCCTATCCTGACCCGAAAAGATGCAGAAAAATTGGTCCACGCTTTTGTTACCTCTAGGCTGGATTACTGTAACTCTCTATTATCAGGTAGCTCTAGTAAGTCCTTAAAAACTCTCCAGCTAATTCAGAATGCAGCAGCACGTGTACTAACAGGAACTAAGAAACGAGATCATATTTCTCCTGTTTTAGCTTCGCTGCACTGGCTCCCTGTAAAATCCAGAATTGAATTTAAAATCCTACTGTTAACTTACAAAGCTCTAAATGGTCAAGCTCCGTCATATCTTAGAGAGCTCATAGTGCCATATTATCCCACCAGAACACTGCGCTCTGAGAATGCAGGGTTACTCGTGGTCCCTAAAGTCTCCAAAAGTAGATCAGGAGCCAGAGCCTTCAGCTATCAGGCTCCTCTCCTGTGGAATCATCTTCCTGTTACGGTCCGGGAGGCAAACACCGTCTCCACATTTAAGACTAGACTTAAGACTTTCCTCTTTGATAAAGCTTATTAGTTAGGGCTGGCTCAGGCTTGCCCTGTACCAGCCCCTAGTTAGGCTGACTTAGGCCTAGTCTGCCGGAGGACCCCCCTATAATACACCGGGCACCTTCTCACCTTCTCTCTCTCTCTCTCTCATTGTGTCATGCGGATTACTGTTAATTTATTCTGCTGATCTGTTCTGTACGCCATCTATTGCACGTCTGTCCGTCCTGGAAGAGGGATCCCTCCTCAGTTGCTCTTCCTGAGGTTTCTACCGGTTTTTTTCCCCGTTAAAGGGTTTTTTTTGGGGGGAGTTTTTCCTTATCCGCTGCAAGGGTCATAAGGACAGAGGGATGTCGTATGCTGTAAAGCCCTGTGAGGCAAATTGTGATTTGTGATATTGATATTGATTTGTGATTTGTGATATATTTTATAAATAAAATTGAATTGAATTGAATTGAACATACTGCCATGCCTGGCTTTCCTTATGTCATTTATCCTACTCGAGTTCCCTCCCAATTGGTTCAATTAAATAAATAAACAACTATCCAGCTTCCTATGGAAGGACAAGAAACCAAGGATCAGTTACAAAAAATTAGTACACACACGAAATAATGGAGGAATAGGCTACCAGACATTCAACAGTATTATATAGCATACAATTCAAGACACCCACTGCACTGGGCCCATAATAGTGCGAGACAGATTGGAAGTTGGAACTGGTTAGAAGAACAAATCATAACAATAAGGACCTACAGTATCTCTATCAAGCTTGTGGTATAATCCTAAAATTACTCCTGAATTAAATAACCCTTTGTTAGAGTTTTCATGTGAAATTATCAAAACATTACAAAAACGATTTTCTTTCAGTGGTGATTCCTTACCCTCGTGCCCACTGTGGAATAACACATTATTCACTGCAGGTGGCAAAATACTTAAAAATAATAAATGGGAACAGTGCAATATAAAACATGTGGGACAGGTTGTATCAAATGGAGACATTATTCCTTTTAATGAATTAGGATAAATTGCTGTTGGGAGGGGCACTGTCTCAACAATATATAGGTTGTTGTGCTCTGCCACCTCCCATAGCAATCTCCAAACCAAATCACAATGGGAATGTGACATGGGTATACTCTTAACGGCACCACAATGGGACGCAGCACTTAAAAATAGAACTAAAATGTGTAACTGTGTGAGATATAAAATCTTGCAATTAAAAATATTACACCGGGCCTACATTACTCCTTGCATATTAAAGAAAATTGATAATACAATAACTAGTGCGTGCTGGCATGGTTGTGGTGCGGAGGGTATGCTCATGCACCTTATGTGGAACTGTCCTTTGGTCAAGCGGTTTTGGTCCGCTGTCACTGATAAGCTGTCATATCTCCTCAAAAAAGATGTTATGCCTTGTCCCATTACTTGTATACTCGGTGTTAATGTAAATAATGCAGAACCCAAAATTCTACAGGAGGTGGTAGCGCTGGCTTTCCTTTCGGTAAAACGCATCATCTTAATGAACTGGAAACAATGAAAGCCCAACTGCTTTAGTGTGGATAACTGGTACAAGGACTTCATGGACTTGTTGGCAATGGAACAGGCTGCCCTGGTTCTCAGTGTGGATGATGGGCCTGATGGACTTGAGGTCCCCTGGAACTTTATTAGACCCCACCTCAATATACCTGAGGAGTAGCCTAGCTTTGCTGTGTTTCTTCTCCTGTGTTTCTTGCTTTTTGTTTGTTCTTCTTTAGGGATGGGAATTGATAGGATTTTATTGATATGAATGCCATTATCGATTCTGCTTATTGATCCGATTCTTTATTGATTCCCTTATCGATTCCTCCTGTGAATTTTCTGTGTAGAAAAAGGAGACCTTACAGGTTTTTGGTGTCAACAACATAAACTTTATTGAGTTTCTATTCTAAACAAGAGATAAGTGCTAAGTAAGTAAGTAAACAAAATATGAAATTGGTCCACTGCTATCATCTAAAATGGAACAAATGAAAGAATATTTGTACAGCATTTGTTTTCATCTACGTCAAATAACGTTACAGAATCTGTTAGTGTTGTCACGGTACCAAAATTGGGACCCACAGTATGATACCAGTGAAAGTATCACGGTTCTGAGTAGTATCACGATACCACAGCAAAAATTAGGCAGATGTGCCTTTTGTCATTTATAAAAAAAAATATATATATATATATATATATATATATATATATATATATATATATATATATATGTACACACACCAGGGGTCGCGTTAATCAGATATTCTTGGTCATTGACTGGTTTTTTACAACAATGACCGGAAAATCTGAAGGCCGTCGGTCATTTTGACTGGTTGCATTGACCACCCCTGTCCACATGGCGGCGGAGTGCACAGCCAGTGGCTGCCGTTTTCACACTGCAGAGAAAAAGTCATTCATCTGCTTCATATAGCGTTGTTGAGCCCTGGACACACCGGACGCGTAGTGCCGCGGAAGTCCTGCGAGTGTACTCGCAGGCGCTTGACGTCCACACAGGCAGCGCATTTCTCCTGCACTCTCCGCGCCGGTTAAACATCGACTCCACTCGTCTGTTCCCGTCAGTACTCGTTTTTTCATTTCAACAGGTCATTTTAAACATGGGTAAGTCCATATTTTAATAGTTTTTTATAACGTAATAAGTTAATTACAATTTGTCATTGCATGTCCATGTATTGAGCGTGTTGGATAAACACTGAATGAATAGGGCATATTGTTCTGACCATTTTATTTATGTAGTTATGTCTGTAGGCTCGGTGACACAAAATTAAAATTGTAATGAAGTGATTAGGGTATTGAAAAATGTATTCGGTTATGCACTGTTGTGTTATTTTAAATTATAAACACGGTATTTTCTCCTCACGTTCCTCAGTGCGTGCTGTTATTTTATTTTGAAAATTGGCCAGATTCTCTCGTCTTTTCTGTGTCCGACTTCCTGTTTGGTACGATCCACTCCATCCAGCTTGACAGAAGTGCTCGCGTGAAAAATAGACCAGACGCCGACCTGAAGCGCTGCCTCCGCGGGCGCTCCGCTCTGCTCAGCGGCCTGTGTGGACAGTCAGATAGGTTTGAAAAAAGATGTCAGACGCACACTCTAAGACTCGATGCAAAAATATTTTCTTTTATTCAAGTACCAACATTTTGACATGTCCGACTAGACCGTCTTCATCAGGGTATCGAAGACGGTCTAGTCGGACACAGAAAAGACGAGAGAATCCGGCCAATTTTCAAAATAAAATAACAGCACACACTGAGGAACGTGAGGAGATATATATATACACACACACACACACACACACACACACACACACACACTGAACTGGATCGATGCGGCCGCGATATGAAACGCTTGATATTGAAGTTGGCCGCTTACAATCCCGAATGCAAGTTCTGGAGGAGAAGATCAACTCAAGCTCAGAAGGTGCAGCTGCTAGGCACAAAATTAGATGTGACCCTGATGTATCAATAATTGTGGCTGGGCTGTTGGAAGAAAAAGGGGAAAATGTTCTTGCTAAAATTAAGCAGCTGTTCACAGATGGTCTGGAAAATGAAACACAAATTGTTGATGCAGTCCGACTCAGTGGGAGAGGAGGCCAACCAGGGCTGGTGAAGGTCGAGTGTGCTTCCACAGACGAAAAAATTGGTATTCTTCGCCAAAAGCATAAGCTGAAGGACCACTCCAGTTATCGAAAAGTATACCTATGTTCAGCTAAATCTCACAGACCGGCTGATTGAGCAGAACTTTAAAACACTGCTAAGAGAAAGAATCGCAACAGGAGTAACGTGAGGCCTGGGAGAGCAGACTATGAGAGTGCATGAGGTCCTCCACACCCACACAGCCTACGTGAGCATATTTCACTTTTACATTGGAACATTAATGGATGACTTTAGCCAATCGTGATCTCAGAGGATCCATTCTACAATAAATTAATGCTGACATTATCTCCTTAAATGAGACTCATCTTCAGGGGGAAAATGCTATTGAGTTGGAGGGGTATGTATGGTTTGGTTTAAATAGGAAAACTCACATGAAAGCAGCCAGAGCATTTGGGGGTGTAGGGTTGTTAGTAAGGTTAAATTTATTTCAAGAATATAAGATTGAAACTACTGAAAAAAGTGATGGCATTATAGGTCTTTTGTTTCAACATAAGCTATCTGATTATTGTTTTGTTGTATTTTCATGTTACCTGCCACCTGAAAACTCTCCCTGGGGAAGGGATGCATAATCTTTTTCCTGTCAGTTGGTAAGTCAGATATATCAGCTTTCAGACGCGGATGCAATCTATATCTGGTGGGATGTGAATGCTAGAATAGGAAAGATGGAGGATTTTATCCCTGATATTGATTATATTCCCCGGTGAGTTGTTATTGATGATTATGTTAATAAACACAGCGAAATATTTCTTGAATTTTTAAGAGACGCAAGAATGTGTGTGCTTAATGGCAGAATCAATCCTTTATGTGATAATTTTACGTCAGTGTCACCAAAGAGTAAAGCTGTGGGCGATTACATAGTATCTCTATCTGATTGTTTAGAAAAATGTTTAGAATTTAAGGTAGTGCTTGTTTCGCAGATGGTAGAAGAGGGAGGTTTAGTTAATTTGATTGGTGATCATTGCCGATTACCAGATCACTCATTGCTGTGGATGAAGTTTAGGGTTGGATGTGAAATGCCTCAGTCTCAGGAGGTATCTGCTCCAATTAGGCCCAAACAAATTAAAAAACGGGTGAATCGTACTGTGCCAGATACCTTTTTAAATTCAGATATGGGACGTGCAGCTATGTTGAAACTTATTGAGAGACTGCAACGTGTTAAAAAAACACAAGAGGAAATGGATAAATGGTATAATAAATTTTGTATACTGGTACATTCAGAGTTGAGAGACAATGTGGATAAGCCTAAATTTAAGAAAATAAAACAGAATAAACCCTATTGGAATAAGGAGTTGGATGAACTATGGTCAGATATGCGTAGTGCTGAACATCTTTTTTTAAAGTGTAAAAATCGTAGATTAAAAACGCAGCTTAAGTTAAATTATAAGTTTAAACAAAACTCTTTTGATAAAAAGCTCAGGTTTTATAAACGTAGATACCAGACAGGACAATTAATATTTTTGGAGCAGATACAAACAAACAACCCACAACGTTTTTGGAATGAGATTAATAATTTGGACCCTAAACGCACTAGAAAGATCCCAATGCAGGTTTGTTATGAAGGAGAAATATCATCTGATTTAGTTAAGGTATTAAATGTATGGGAGGGATCTTTTTCTGGCCTCTTCTCAAGACAGGGTGAAAACGCTGATGATGATTTCTATGAACAGATTTGTTATTTGAAGAGAGATCATTTAAGTCATCACCTCTGTGATGATGAATCTTTAAATAGAGACATAGGTAAAGATGAAGTCCAAAAAGCAATTGCGAAAGCTAAGATTAAAAAAGCTTTTGGTGTAGATGAGCTGCCAAACGAGGTGTTGAAATCTCCAAAAATGCTTGATATATTGTACTGTTTGTTGAAAACGTGTTTTGATTATAGTGTCGTACCCTCTACCTGGTCCAGATCAATTATAAACCCTATTCTAAAGTCCCCAAAAGATGATTCGAAAGTGCCTTTAAATTATCGAGGCATTAGTTTATTGAGCACTGTATATAAACTGTATTCCTCCGTCCTAAATAATAGACTAGTTCAGTTTCTAGAAGAAAATGATCTACTAGAGGAGGAGCAAAATGGCTTTCAAAACGGAAGAGCCTGTATAGACCATATATACACAGTTACCACAGTAATTAGAAATAGTTTAAAAATTAATAAAGTTGTATTTCCTTGTTTTATTGATTTCCAAAAAGTATTTGATTTTGTTGACCACAACCTTTTAAAATACAAACTTAACCAGATAGTAGGGATGTAACGACATGGAAAATATGATATCTCGATTATAGTGACCAAATTATCACGGTAAATGATAATATTGCGATATTTTTTTAAGCGCTGTAAAATGTCCAAAAAATAGATACATTGAAATAACATCACTAAATCTTGTAACTTCCTTATCATACCAAAATGTTAACAGCCAAAATCTTATATTAAAATGAAACTTTCACATTAAAGGGGCAAGGGATTGGCACAGCAACAGAAACATTTATTTTAAATTAACAAAATATGTAAACACATTACAGGAGCAAAGCTTATTTGTCTGTGCATTTTAACAGTCAGCAAAATATGTAAACAATTTATACATTAATTATTTATTTATTAGCACGAGGGGAAAAATATATAAAACAAAACAATGCAAGAGTATAACAAAAGACACAATATATAGAATAGATATCACAAATGTGCAGGAGAAACCAAAAAACCCTAAGGGCAATGGTCATCATTACACAGAATAATTCACACATTAGAAGTGTGAGTCAGAGGATTACCTGTATGAGAAAAGGAGTGCATGCTCTCGGTCAAAGGTTAACACTGCAGCGTTTTATGTTGTTTCCTTGAGCTTATGTCGAGAAAGCATAATTGGCCGTCTATATCGATTCTAGCTCACCATACAATAACCATAATCACAGTGATTCAATCATAGTTGATCTCAATTAGCGTTACGTTACGTCGGTTTATATTCTGTCGGCTCTGCTCAGTGTTTTCAGCTCTGTTTCGTTTTGAAACACTTAGCAACATACCCAGATAGCACACATACATCTGGCCAACGTCGGCCTGAGGACGACACATCGGCCCTGAATTTATAACGTCTGACAAGCGTCGGCCGCATGGGCGGATATCTTTAAATTTAATACTCTTTTGTCCCAGCTCATCAAACGTCTCTGTTACGTTGGCTTTGGGTCAGCCCAGTGCCGTAGAATGTCTGCCCACATACGGAAGTCGCCGCAGAGGCGGGATTACATCTCCGCGATGTTTGTTCGGAACTGAGCTCGCAGCACACAGCATCTCATCGCAGTTGGTTTCAGGTAAGCTAACTGGAATAAACTGGCAGAAAATAGCTTTGTTGTTTCTTCTGTGACCGTTAAAAGAGGTTCCTGGTGAGTGGCGAGGCACGACTGGGTGTATATAGCTTAGCACATGTCCCCACCAACTAACGTTATCTTTCGTTAGCTGTTAGCTAGTTTAGCGGTTTAGTTCATGTTATGCTAACAGGCTACAACTGTGGTGTTTTCATTTTATTTTCCCTAGTTGACGTTATCTGCTCATCTGGTTATCGTGAGCACTCGTTTTGGGTTAAAGTGGAAGTGCACGGAGCTGCCACCCGTGGTCCCGCGGCCCCCCGGTCTGACCTCCGGGGCCCTGGACGTGTGCTCAAGTGTCTGGGAGAGGAGCGGAGAGGAGCACGGAGGTCAGGCGGGGCCGGCCGACACTGTGTATCCCAGAACGGGTGCTGAAGTGTCGGTGAGACCAGCAGAGAGGAGCGCGGAGGTGAAATAGTGAAGTTTAAGGATGCCTTCAGTATGTTGTTAATGTGATTTTATGGGCAATTTATCAGTCGAGGTCTCCTCCTCTGCAAAGCAAACTGACCCAGTGGCTACAGGTAATAGAGCATTTTTGAAACCACAGTTTTTCCGAGATGAAGGACTGATTGTTGAGCTGCTGTTAACAGTTAACGGAGTTAACGGATCCCGTTATTTAACCGTTTCAACACTAAATTAAGCAGAGTGACGGACCCAAAGCCTTCAATCTGGCTAAAAGACAGCTGAAATGCTAAAAAAAAACAATACAAGTTGGGATTTGTTTCTTGAAGTTATGTGCTCATCATCTTTTCTGTGTCTTGCAGGCTGCCAGGAGAAGCGGACTGGCCGTCAGATATTGTTTGTGGAAATTTGAAAATAAAGTTTGTCAAATTGACTTTTGTCTCTTCATTGTGCACACTTACACACGAAATAGGGTAACAGTCAGCTATTTTTTGAATGTTAGCACTGATTTGTCACATTGGATGGTGAAATATTTGTAGTTTGAAAGGTCCGACCTAAATGAATAAAGGTCGTAGTTAACGAAGCATATGAATATTAATGAAGGAACGCCTACTGAGCGCAGCTTATTTTATTGATCGTTTGAACATCGCGTGGTGGTCATTTTTGATTAAAGGCCAACGTCTCAGCGACGTCTTGGCAATGAGCAAACGCTCTCCCTGCTACGTCTTAACGATCTAAACTTGATACATCGGGCCGACGTCGGCCAGATGTATGTGTGCTATCTGGGTAGCTGCTAATACGGCTATTAGCTAATCAGTTAGTATTAGCTCCTAAACAAAAACAGAAAACCTAGTCGCCATTTAGGAGGACCGATACGGCTCAAATGTCCCGTATACGTCGAGAGTTACATATTATGACAATCTCAGTAAAACCGAAGTCCCTCACACAATAACTGACGTTTGCATGGCATAATTTGCATTGGCTGTAAAGCTGTGGATGATGGTCACGGAGATGAGCCAGCAGATTTGTAGTGTTGCTACCCTTCGCAGCAACTTTCTTTCTGCATGTTCTGCACAAAGGATAGTTGTCCTCCACCAGCTGTCCCTCGGCATTCTTCAGAAACCCAAAGTACGCCCAGACCTCAGACTTAGTGCGTTTAGTTGGGGGGAAAATGTCCTGAGTGTCGCTATCACCACCTTCCGCCATGTTTTCATTCTTTGTGTTTACACATGCTACGCATTCACGCAGCGCCTGCATCGCGAGACTTGAATGAGGCTGTTATTACATATCCTGATAATCCACCGCGATAATGCAATTAATTTAAACATAAACGGTCATTCTTACCGTGTAAAAATTAACCGAGATTTACTGTAATATCAGTAATCGTTACATCCCTACCAGATAGGGCTTAATGGTAAATTTTTTCACGCTGTTAATTCCATATATAAGGCACCTGTTGCTTGTGTGAAAGTTAACGAATATCTTACAGAATGGTTTTCCACGCCCTCTGGTGTTAAACAAGGGGATGTTTTATCACCAACGTTATTTGCTATTTTTATTAATGATTTGGCAAAAGAAGTAAAGCAGATGGGGAAAGGGGTATTATGTGGTCATGTGTTTGTAAACATTTTACTCTACGCGGATGATATTATTTTACTGTCAGAAAATGAAGAGGATCTACAAATAATGTTAACATGTGTTGCTGAATAGTGTAAAACGTGGAGACTCTGTATCAATCAAAAGAAAATGCAAATTATGCATTTTCGGAAACCAGGTAGAGTGAGGAGTACCTTTCAGTTTTATGTTGGTGAGAAACAACTTGAGTTCACAGATAAATATAAGTATCTTGGTTTCTTTTTAGATGAAAGTATGTCTTTTTTACCAGGTTCGTCAGTTCTAGCAGACTCAGCAAGTAGAGCGTTGGGAAGTATTATAGGTAAAACCAAAATGCTGAAAGATATGGGTTACTCTACATACTCAAAACTGTACCAAACATGTGTGTGTCCTGTTCTAGATTATATGTCAGGTATTGGGGGTTCAAAGGCAAGAACATACACGTTCATATTCAAGCAATTCGATTCTTTCTAGGTCTTCATAGATATGCACCTGTTTTGGCATTTAATGGAGATATGGGGTGGGATTCTTGTGAAATGAGATGGAAAGTTAATATGGTGAGATTATGGAACAGGTTATTGGATTTACCAACCAACAGGGTTGCCAGTAAAATATTTCTCTGAGATTTTTTTGTTGGAGGAGAATGGGTCTCAGAAATATTTGATGTACTAGGTGAATGTGGACTTGAAGATGATTACTTTAAAATGGGAGCTGTAAAGGTAGAGGAGTTGAAAAAACAAATCAGGACTAAACACACAGTCATGGGCAGTAGAAATCCTGCAAAAACCAAAACTGAGAACTTACTGTTTATTTAAGAAAGATTATAAATGTGAAAAATATGTTAAGTATAATTTGTCTAAAAGTAAGAGGTCACTGTGTGCACAGTTAAGATGTGGTATATTACCACTACATATTGAAATTGGAAGACACAGAGGTGTAACTGAAGAGGACAGAATCTGTGAATATTGTGACCTGAATGAGGTGGAGAATGAAATTCATTTTATCTTATATTGTCCTTTATACCATGATTTACGACAAGTTTTGTTTAGAAGTGTTTCTGTTCCTGACTTTGATTCATTTAGTATGGAGGATGGAGATTTAATTGAATATCTTTTTGATAATGTCTTTGCCTTTGCTGAATTTATTTTCAAAGCATGGGACAGGAGAAGAAAAATAACCTGTAACAGATGAATGTCTCAAATCTTATCTTGATTTATTTAAATTTTGTTTATTTGTCTGGATACAGGATATATATTATTAGTTTATGAATTGGATCAATTATGTATTTATTTATGTCTGGTACTAATAGAACTCTGTTTTTCTTTTGTTGTTGTTTGTTTGTTTTGTATCTTTGGATCTGTGTTTTGTTTTATGGTTAGGTGGCTATGGGTGTGTTGATGTGTTCATAGGTTGGTATATATCCTGGAGTATGATTTATTTGTGTGAGGCTTATGTATAGATATTGTGCTGTCCAATGAGCCGGAATGTTTGTTTTGTTGTATTTAATGTGTCTGTATAATCCGATGTGGGATGGGTCATGTAAATGTCCAGACACGAAAATAAAATATTCATTCATTCATTCACACACACACACACACATATATATATGTATATTGTTGAAAAGAACAATATACACATATATATATATATATATATATATATACATATATATGCATATTGTTGAAAAGAACAATATAGAATGTCACAACCTCATCCTTTAAGTTTTAAAGCAGCAAGTATTTTCTTTATGTACTAAACTGGAAAACGTTGGCATGAATACACACTGACATAGATACCAAAACTATTGGTACAAGGAGAGTGACACGCCAGTACACCAGGGAACAACAGTCAAATATCTACTGGTCTATCATGTCCCTCGTAGCTAGACATGCTAGTATTTATATTAAAAAAATCTATCTATTCCCTCACACATGATGTCCAAAATAGCCATGTTCAAATGTCTTAGAAGGGTTTTGCCTTTGAAGCTGAAAAATATCCACCAGTGTAGGCTCTCAGCTGAAACCTAATCTGCCCATGCATATTGTAGCATTAGAGCTCACTGATGAGACAGTGTCAGGACAGCAACTCAGATGGACGACTCTTACCACTGCTTGGTGATGTCAAACATCATGATGACTCCATTACAGTTCTTGTACACATCCAGGAACTCTGCATCCAGGGCCACCTCATCTGACTACAACATACATATTAAACAAATGTACTATTAATCACATGATATAGAAAAGGTCTCTTAATGTGGCCTACTCAATCACTGACCCACATAATATAAATGAGCCTATTTTTTAACACATGACTGTCATATAATTGTCACCTCTTGGGGCTCATTCTCCAGTTTCAAATTATCTCCGCGCCTTTTGCCTTTGCCTGAAAGAACAAGAAATCAAAAGTCTTAAGTTTTAGATTAGCTGACAAGAAAAACATCATGACATACAGAGTTTGTTGCTTTACGTTAGATAATGGTGAGTAAAACAAGCAGAGCAGCAGACAGCTGCGTTTCCTTTGGAAAAGCTTCTTGCAGTCTAGTTTGAACACACATTATCTTTAAAATACACACTGCTGGCATTAAGTCATGGCTCACACGGTGCAGATGCTCAGGCTCTAGCTATACACAGCAGAAAGTTCAGCCAAACTCAGAAATGTAGCCACACAGCAACCCAGGGAAAAGCCGAATTTTGAGAATACTGACATTCAGATAAGAGTAGAATGAGGCGGGATAAAACCCACAGCACACAGGCAAGTTCAATTTCTATATACTATAGTGGCGCTCACCTACACCTTCAGGAAGGGGGTATTTTTGGCCTGAGATGAGTGCAAAAGAGGTGCAAAAAAGACAACATCAACACTGAGTACAGAAAAACAAACAAGCAACCATGCATCCATCTGATGTCATGAAATACTGTAGCAGGTTGACAGCAGTAGGTAGAAAAGGTGTAACTTCTTAGAGCAAGGTCAGCCTCAGTGGAAAGTTTGGTCCTTTAACTGGCATGTGTGTCAACACTCACCTTTGTCTACTACGTCCCACACCTCTACCTTGACCACATCATCAGTAGCTAAGAGAAGCAGAAAGAGTATTTGTTCAAGTTCTTGGGCCACAGAGGAAAACATTTTAAATGTGCAGGCTGTTTAGTGACTCTAATAAGGATTCAATAACTGAAAACACTAGAAGAAGTAGTGGTGGATAAAGGTTTGCTGGGCATGGCATGACTTAGGACAAATACAGGACAGCTGAGGCTAAATCTAAATGTAGTCTATTTTTTTTTTACCTTGATATGGAGCCACTGAAATAAATCACCGAGGCACAAATAGCAAATGTCAAATATTCACCAAAACAGACACATGACCAAAGCAGTAAAATAAAGTAAGATGTAATATTTAGACGTTATCTGAGCTTCAATTACTTACTTTTGTAATTCCAATGGATACTTGTGGCTTGGATCTCCTGAGTGGGTAAGTACTCCTCTACAAACTTCTTGCCCTGCAGTCGATGCCACAAAGTACTCTTTCCAGTGTTTCTATCTCCCCGGATGACTATTTTCACTTGAGTGGAAAAGAGATTGTGCATTGGGTTTGTCAGAAAACAGCCCATCACCTTTACTAAGAAGCAAATTGAATTAACTATAAGTGGGACAGACATATTTGACTGCAGAAGCCTGTTCCCCTGATTTGCTGCTAGACTTACTATTATACTGGACCCCTTTGGCAAAACGTCTCTGCAAACTTTGGTTCATTGATTGCAGGCCAGCTGGAATGTTCTTGTCCCTGAGCTGGACTGGCTCAGATCCCACCAACTTCTTAAGCGCTGAAAACATCTTGATAAGGCTTCACAAACTTGTACAGTAACACACGGTGGCACAGCGGAACTCTTTTAAAAATTTGTCACACAACAACTGAAGGAAAGGTGTAACAGTGTATCTTGACAGCTGAGGAAGTTAAGAGTCCATGCTTATAAGCAAGTATGATGCCAAATAACTAAATGTTGACTGTTAATATAGCAGGGTTCTCTTAAATCTGACGAGATGTCCTTGATTGCCAGTCAGAGATGGAGGTAACTACTACGCTGTTTTGAGCATCATCTGTGAATACAAAACAAAACAAAACAAAACAAAAAACAGAGGAATACAGAGGTTATGGTTGAGAATATACTTTGGTCTCCTTTCAAGGTGTAGGCACCATAAAAAAGGCAGGTTTGTCAAACACAAAACATATGTATCCTGTTTTCATACAGGAATAGAAATGTGCAGCGAGACTTGGTAACTTTAAAGGACACAGACTCATACCAATAATTTTCTGGTTATTTCAGTTGACAAATATCAAGAAACACAGAAAATGGTTTCCCTAAGATGGAAACAACAGCATAAAGACCCAGTCTGATGTAGCCCCAGGTTGTGCCTTTCATGTTTTGTCAATATAATCAAGTCACATGCATTTTTCTGCATAATAATTTTGCTAAGTAATTACACAATGACCAACGAAAAACCCAGACAGTTGTTTATCCTGCTCTTGAACCGCGTGGATCAAATAACAGTCCATCTGCTGCATATTAAAAAAGATTTTCACCAGTTTTCAAAGTTGTGCCATTGTTTCCTAAACCACAGGAAGATGGTAGGATGAAATGATACCACAGTCTATGTCTGTGCTCCACTTGAACAAGGTAAAGCTACATTAAACGTTTGGTTGTCACTAAGATTTATCTATATTGATGTTTTACTATATTAAAGCCACAACAATCAGTCAACTATAAGAGAAATGTTTGTGATATATTTGACTTTGCAGCACCTGCTTGTCCCATTAAATCCTAATGGGAGCTGTGACAGTGTCCCACGAGCTATTACATTATTCACCATCAAGATCAGCTTCAGGATTTGTCCCCAGCTAACATTATTGGTGCACTGGTGTCTTTGTTCAGTTTAAGAAGAGCCTAGCTCAAATTCGAAGCCAAGCTGTGCAATATGACATCACAGTGACTGTATCTCTTTCGAGACGAAATTTCCCTTAACGTTATTAACGCTAGGTGGATACCTAGCAATAGCTGCCTCAACTGTTAGCTCTAACGAGAGGGCTTCAGTTAAGTTTAGAAGCAATTTGATTAAAACATTAAAGCCATATGCTCTAAAAAAGTATGTCAACAGTGATGCGGCAGCCCGGTTTGTAACCTACCACGGCTAAAAGGTAGCATTATCCTTCGGTTTCTGTTTGAGCTAACCTAGCTACCCAGTAGATGTTAGCTTAGCTTTCCCCCCATGTACGCTCAGTAACATTGAACAGCAGCTAAACTGGATGTTTTCTTCCTGGTGGTATCAGCTACAAATACTCACGGTTATTAAATAGTTTATGACACTGCAGTCCCGACATGTTTTTTTCTCAAAACATCTGTCAGTCCCCGATCCCAAACAGAGTCGTAGCCGCTAAGTTACATTCCTTTGCAAAGACAGTTAGACAGACCCAGCGTCAAGCATGACATACAAACGCACTATTTCCGTTACAATTTTCAAAATAAATCGTATGTTTTTGCTCATGAAAGCATGAACAAAATACATTTGACAAAGGGTTAATTCTTGACCTCGGAAACAGGCGTTGAGAGAGCAATTTCACCGCAAGGTGCACTGTCCATTGACATTTTAGAATTTCTTACTTGAGCACAATATCCCATCCTAAAACTGTTGGACGTCAACACTTTGCTTTTATTTTGAAGACAAAATATCACACTTCCGAGATTATACTGGATAGGGTCCGTCCCAAGTCTCTTAAATTACTGCTAGTTATCTTCCCTAGCCGTCTTTGCTAGCTGTTTAGCCCCTCCCACCTAGGAAAAAATGTGAGGAGCAAGCGCTAGGAGCGATGAGCGAGCATTGTCGGTTTAAGAGACATGAGACGTCCTTTCCACTGTAGCGTCACGTGAAGCGACGTCCATTCCTGGTGACGGCGGCACAGCTGGATCTGCTGCATAACGGAGCCAGCGTTTAGCGTACATCCCAAGTCACATTATATTTTCTGATCAAAGCCGTAACCCCCCACTGTCACTGTGATCAGCATCATTATCATTATTATTATCATCATCACTATTATTAAATCCACTCGCCATCATTCAACAAGTCAGCTGCTGAGTGAATAAGACATCAGACCTGTCAGTCTACCTCAATCAATATAATTTTATTTATAAAGCCCAATATCACAAATCACAATTTGCCTCACAGGGCTTTACAGCATACGACATCCCTCTGTCCTTAGGACCCTCACAGCTGATCAGGAAAAACTCCGCAAAAAAAACCCTTTAACGGTAGAAACCTCAGGAAGAGCAGCTGAGGAGGGATCCCTCTTCCAGGACGGACAGACGTGCAATAGATGACGTCCAGAACAGATCAACATAATAAATTAACAGTAATCCGTATGACACAATGAGACAGAGAGAGAGACAGTGACAGAGAGAGATGCAGGACAGACGGTATTGACAGTAGCTCACAACAACATGAAAGTAATAATATTAATTAATAGCCTATTAATATTAACAGGCTAATTAATATTACCTACAAGCTATTAAACATTCCACTCACATGACATGCAGGACAATTAATGATGGGCAAATGTGTTTGTGTGTGTGTCTGTGTGCGTGGTGTTACATCAACACGTGTGGTTCTGGACATGAGCAGCTGCACATTTAACAGCCACACATCACCGACAGTCCGCTGAACAACGCAACGGGTTGTGAATGAAATAAACTTAATTACAACATGACAGTCTTACACGAAATATCATTAACGTTACTCTTTGTAGTCACGTAGGCATGTGAAATACAGCGTTTCATTGCAAAGAATGCATGTAACGGGTACACTTGCGCTGTTTCTCCGCCATCTCGTTCAAATGAGCCAGATGTAGTGGGCGGGTATTTATACGTCATGGCGTTCAGCTGAAAAACTCTTCCGGATAGGAAGCTTTCGACAATCCTAGCTCGTAGCAAGGCTATTCAAGAGAAGGCTGAGACACGGGGTCAAAAATGGGGGGATTGCACATGCGCAGTAAAATCTGGTCGGCACTTCCTCAAAGGCTCAGTAGATGGCGTGAGACCGCGGAATAAAGGGGATGTGCATGCATGTCATTTTCACAGCTTATTACTGGACTGTCACTGGTGGCCTGCGTTGTGGGTGAGAATGATAGACATGCAATTCCGACAACTTCAGGCAGCCGCCGTCCAAAAGTCCAAGCAGACCGCACCAAGCGCACTCCTTGATCGCCTGAGGGATCCTGCGCTTTTTATCTAGCGCCCCTTCTGTCATCCTCCAGCATCGCAACTCAAGTTACACTGCGCAAGTGCAATCCCCCCATGTTTGACCCCGTGTCTCAGCCTTCTCTTGAATAGCCTTGGCTTGTAGCTGCTTAAAGCTTGCTGCTAGCTCCTAGCGCTAGCTCCTTGCTGCACAAATAAGAGACTTGGGATGGCCTAGAAGATGGCGGACCTCAAACGACTTCCGGTTCAAGCGAGGAGCTAGCAGTAGCACTATAAAAATAAGAGACTTGGGACGCACCCTAATACAAGTAAATGGACTTAATTTCATAAAGTGCCTTTCTACAAAGAAATGTATATTAATGCCCCTCGTGTATTCATTCACACACACACTAATATACTTAGGAAACAGTTAGGCACCAAAAATAATGTATTTGATCTTCTCAGATGGCTAAGATAAGAACTTTATTGATCCCACACAGGAGTAATTCACGTTACATCAGCTATAGAAAACAAGGTAGTGCCAAAAAAGAATACACAGTACATATATATATATATATATGTGTGTGTGTGTGTGTGTGTGCGTATATATATATATATATATATATATGTATATATATATATGTATACATTGTAGTGTCCGCCAGGACGTGTGGAAAGGATGATGCAGTTATTCGGCAAACCACCGTTTATTACTGAACAGTAATAGGCCATAACCACGCCAAAGCAACCCACAAACAAGAACTGTAACTCCAACTGTGCGCTCCTGCTCTCTCCTCCAGCTCGTTCCTACACACACCAGCATGCAGCGGCCCTAATCCCCGTCACACTCGCACCCCGCACCCCTACCTATACTCATTCAATCCCAAACATGCCATTAACTCACAGAACATTGACATTATAACAGAACATTTACTGCAGGGTCGCTACAATACACATATATATACACACATTCACACACACACACACACGCACACACACACACACACACACACACACATATACATACATATATATATACTGTGTATTGTTTTTCGACACTACCTTGTTCTCTATAGCTGATGTAACGTGAAGTACCTCCTATGTGGGATCAATAAAGTTCTTATCTTAGCCATCTGAGAAGATCAAATACATTGTTTTTGGTGCCTAACGCCCTCTAGTGGGGCGTGAGGGCATTACCTTTCCTACCAGAAACCCATTCAATGACAGTATGTCTGACGCGCACTTGCTTGTAAGTTGATAAAAACTGCCTTGTTTTTACTTTTAGGTGTCTTGGTCATGCTTATAATTTGTTTATTTCAAAATGTAGAGAACATTTTGGTAGACAACTGTTTTTTGTTTGTTTTTACCTATAAATGCTCCAATAGAGTGTGCCAGGGCTGACGTCAAAATCCGGAAGTTTAGCATCGCGCTGGTTCCTGGAAGAGAAAGTGAATGTGATTTTTGCATTGTGTTTTGGATTCATAGCTGTCAAGTCTCCCGTTTTGGCCGGGAAACTACCGTATTTTACTCCTCTTTCCCGCCGTCCTCCTGTATTAGTATTTTCCCGTAAATCTCCCGTATTAATATAATTTAAAAAAAACAAAACATTCCTCTGCCTCTCCAAACTGAACTCTGTCACTAGCCTCGCGAGAACTGCCACCTGCAGTAGCCTGGGTGGCAGTTGTTGTGAGGTTAGTGTCGACAGCGGGTCTGGTTGACAAGTGGTTATTTTAGATTTCCTGTACACCCAGGGACGGGTTTTGCTATGGGCAATGTGGGTGACCGCTCAGGGCGCAATCTATGTGAGGGCGCACGAGCGTCCTCCAAAAAAAAAAACCTTTTTTTTCTAGACTACTGCTCATTTCCATTACCCGTGCACTTTTCGTCAGAGGCAGGCAGAGCTGAGCTGCTTCTGTAGTTAGCGTAAGTTATCAATCTTCTTCATCAAACCGACTACTTATCCTATCTCTATATATTAATATAATCCTATCATCACCTCAGATATACTCAGAACATGGTAATTATGCTCGTCATTAATCAGCCGCCAGTTTAGCTAGTGCTAGCTAGTTTATTCTGCTCGATGTAACGTTAGCCTTCCAGCCATCAGTAGCCCACTGTTGTGTCTCGTCAAGTATGTTACTTTTATTCATGTTCATGTTTAGTGTTTCATATTTTATGTCATGTGTTAGTTTAGTTTCATGTTTAGTCTTTTGTTGTCATGAGCACTTTATGTTAAGTTAAAGTCACTCATGTCCAGTCTCGTCGTGCACTTCCTGTTTTATTTTGTACTCACCTTTTCCCTCTCGTTTCAGACCCTGACTTCCTCCCTTTGTGTAATTTTCCCGCCATTGTGATTGTCTACCCCGCCCCTGATTGGTTTCACCTGTGTTCCCCTATCTCATGTATAAATAGCAGAGATGGGGACTCGAGTTATTGTGACTTGGACTCGAGTTGACTCGAGTCACTGTTTTGATGACTTGTGACTTGATTTGACAAAAAATAAAAGACTTGAGACTTGACTCGGACTTGGAAGTTAAAGACTCGGGACTTGACTTGACTTGAGACACGATGACTTGAGTGACTTGAGTGACTTGAGTGTTATTCACATCATGTTTTTGGTTAGAATATAAGATTAATAAATTAATTTAAAAAATAATGTTGATTACCCGGTAGGAGCGCAGGCTGAGAATGGCGTTGTTATGATTGGATCACTACCCTGTCAATCAGTCATGCCCTCTCTACGTACCTTACGTGTTTATTGGAGAAACACGCCCTCTTATATCAGATAGGCATCAACATGTCAGCGGGAGGGGTACCAAGAGTCATCGTCTTTGGCCATTAGGCTTGTTCGAGATGAACTGCGCCTCGCCTGAAAAGTAGATGAGAGCAGGCGGCCTCAGCGGGGGGCAGTGACAAAAAGCTGCGGTGAAGTCGGACAGTTTCCCGACAGTTTCCAGCAGCCTTCTCCTGTAAATCCTGTAACCAGCATGCATTGTGCGCTGATCGCCGGTGATCGAATCTGTGCAGGCCTGGCTCATCTCGAACGAACCTATTATTACGGCAAAAGACGAACAGCACAGTGCAAGACATGCGGCATAAACATCTCGGACACCTACACGACAACTTCAAACTTTGTTCGTCATTTGAAGAGCCATTCTGCCCAGTAAGTGCTTGTCAATTAGCTAATATTATCTGGTTAGGCGGTAGCTAGCTAACGTTAGCTTGATATGATACGAGGGTGGGGGGTGGGGGGGTCGGTTTGGTGGAACTTGTTTTTTAATTTATTTGCTAACATTAACCCCAGAAAACGTGAGCAAACATTCCGACCGGTTCATCACAAGACCGGCTGTACGTTTTATGAACGAGCAACACAGGGTTAAATGAGCTAAATGGGTGATTTTGGCCGCTGCCTTGGTTAGTGTGTGTGTGTGTGTGTGTGTATGTGTGTGTGTGCGCGCGCGCACGCATGGGGGTCGTCCCTGCAAAGTAAATATTGCAGCGATGAAGTCAATGTTTACTGACAGTTACTTATATCTTGTCTTTTCACTTTATTAAGATCAGATTCTGCAGGTAAAATTACAATAATAAGGTGACTTGACTTGGACTTGACCTATTACAGGACTTGACTTGACTTGACTTGACTTGACATAACCTGTGACTTGACTTGACTTGACTTGCCCAAGAAAAAATGACTTGGGACTTACTTGAGACTTGAAGGTTAAGACTTGAGACTTACTTGAGACTTGCACATGTGTGACTTGGTCCCATCTCTGATAAATAGTCCCTGTCTCCCTTTGTCTTGCTGCCAGTTCATCTTGTTCAGTCTGTGTGATGCCAGGTTTTCATGTTATCAGGTTTGATTCTAAGTTGTGATATTTTTTGATCCTCATTGTGAGTGTTTTGTTTTGAACTTTGAATATCCTCCTTGAGAGCGCCTTTTGTTTAAATTGATTTTGCCAAGTAAAATACTTTTGTTAAACCTACTGCGAGTCGTGCATTTGAGTCCACCAGTTTCGTGTCTGAGGTCGTTACACCCACTTGATCCAACGTCAAGAGGTGGACGTCACTGGATCCCTCTTTCCCTGCATAATCTAGCTAGCTAACTGCTATTGTCGTTATAAGAACAGAGTTGGACTCGGGCCACAAAGTTTCCTCCGTTTTGTTGTTATGGAAGTAGCCTAGCCAGCCTAGTAGCTAACTAGTATAGCCTGTGTGTATGTTTAATCCAGATGGCAGCCCAAATAGCAGCCAAAGGAAGAATGGTGGACATAAGGAGCTATTTCAGAAGAGTAAGTCGGCTTTAAAGAAAATGTTTTCTCAATTGCCAGAGTCAACAATAATCATAGACTAATAATAATGGCCTACTTAACTTAGCTATTGCCTGGCTACGCATTTTTCCTCACTGTTAATATGCCATGTATCAACATGCAGGTGACAGAAGCAGTGCCAGGCACAAGTGCAGGCAGAGGAGAGGAAAGTGGAGAGGCAGGGACAGGGTCACAGGTGAGCTGGAAGGACTTGATGATATGTTAGTTAGGCTAGATATAGTACTTTATTGTGACAAATGTTGATCTGATGATGTACTGGTTGGTTCATCACCGTCTGTTTGAAATGGGAATTTTGAATAGGCACGTTTCACTGGTCACATGCCATGCATCAATGTATTATTCTATCAGTCAACAGTCTCAGAAGCAGTCCTGCCAGGTATTGGCACAAACAGAGCAGGAGCAGAAGAGTCACAGGTGAGGCCCAGGCTTATAGGTTACAAGTAAATGTAGACATTACTATACTAATATATAAACAAGTGGTAACTAGCATCATCAGTGTGTAGATCTACATCTATGTAACTCTAAATACATGTATTTCCAGGTGTAGTTACAGTAGTTGATAGAGTGGCTGACACTGTTCACTGACGTCACTCTCACTGCTACTCTCTGTTGCTGTCTTCTCCATCTGGAGCAGTTTCCTTTGATAAACACAACAGTAAAGGCTACAATTAGCCACTCTATCAACTAACTACATACATAGATGTATTTAGATAAAATTACATAGATCTACACACTGATGATGCTAGTCACCACTTGTTTATATACTAGTATACATTTACTTGGAACTTAAAAGCCTGGGCCTCACCTGTGACTCTTCCTCTCCTGCTCTGTTTGTGCCAATACCTGGCAGGACTGCCTCTGAGACTGTTGATTGATAAAATAACACATTGATGCATGCCATGTGACCAGTGAAATGATGCCTATTTAAAGAACCGTCATCAAGATAATCTGATCTGACTGTACAGCTTAAAACTTATGCGTTATTTTATTTTAGAAACAAGTGCCAAAATTTAAAGCTCAAATCAAAAATATGCCCTTGCTTCCCTCACAGACACTTTGCCGAGAAATATTGATCTGCCTCAAGATGCTATAAGATGTGGTAATGTGAATTGCAGTAACCCACAACATAGTATTGATTTATGTTTTATATGAGTCTATTGTGAAGTCTCTTAATATCTCTAGTAAGCCTTTTATAAACCTCAGCCAAAGAGCTATAATATCAAGCCTGGCTGGAATGAGTGTGTGGCAGAGCTCCATGCTGAAGCTAGAGCAGCATTTAAAGCATGGGTAGACTCAGGTAGAGGCAGACAAGGGCCTCTATTTGAACAGAAGAAACAGGCA
This sequence comes from Epinephelus lanceolatus, assembly GCF_041903045.1. NCBI lineage: Eukaryota > Metazoa > Chordata > Actinopteri > Perciformes > Serranidae > Epinephelus > Epinephelus lanceolatus. Next base: position 46,748,365 of record NC_135742.1, read on the forward strand.
AATGCATATTTTACACACGCTCTTAGATTTATTAAAAGGAATGCGAATTCTATGAGATCTGACTCACTGGCTAAAAAGTTGCTAAATAATAGCTATAATGATGTCTGGAAAGAGATTAGCGCTATGAAGAATTGCAAAATGTCCTTATGGCAAATACTGATGGAGCCAGTGGTTCAGATGAAATCTCTTAGATGTGGCAGCAACATTATTATGAACTGTTTAACTGTATTGGGAGGAATACTTCGATGTGGGTATTATTGATAATGATGAAGATATTGTTTTCAATACAGAAGAGGTTCACTCTGCTGTCTTGGCTTTAGATGGCAATAGAGCATGTGTAGCTGATAAGATAACTGCTGAACATCTAAAATATGCTCTCAAAAAACTTTGCCCCTTGCTTGCTATCTGTCTGACTGTCTTTTTCGTTCATGGAATTTTGCCTGACTCTATCCCATCTGTTTTATTAGTGCCTGTTAATAAGGACAAAGCTGGCAAAATAAATAGCATGGAAAGTATAAGCCTATAGCCTTAGCAAGCATTCTATCTAAAGTGCTAGAGAGAATCCTCCTGAACAGGCTAGAAAAATACATCACTAACACTGACAATCGATTTGGCTTCAAAAGTAAACATTCTGTCTCCTTTTCTTTTTAATGTATACATGGATGACTTGTCTCAACAGTTGAATGCATATAATACAGGGTGTTGGCAATATTTTTAATAAATCATCTCATGTATGCAGGTGATTTTGTAATCTTCTGCCTATATAGTGCCGGCCTACAACAGCTGCTGAAGATTTGCTCTAACTGGTGCAGACTTTGACATCAAGTATAATGCCAATAAGAGCAACATTTCCACAAACAGAATTGTGCAGGTGCTGAGCCAAAAATGTCTGAAACTGCAAAAGTGAAAAAAGCTTGCATACTTCAGGGCTCCTATTTAATGAGGTTTATTTCACCTAGTAGTGACGACGTTTCGAGCCACCGCTCTTCATCACATCATATAGACAATGGAAGACACCATCTTAAATAGGTAAGTGGTCACGTGATACACAACAGCTGATTCCACTTACCCAGTAATCAATCTTAGTGTAAAATAATAATAATAATAATAATAGAAATTAACCATTGGTCATACAAAAATATATACCCTGTATCCAGTGTTGAATGTGAATACCACACAAAACCACACAATACACAGTATTGTAAGCACATGAAAAACACTTGAAGTAGTTTGAATACAGATAATCAGGTCAGACCATCATGAAGTACCAAACATACTAAAGAGGTGGCTCTTACAATTCAGACAGGTGAAACAAAAAACATCCAAGGAACGGCACAATAAAAATCTGTATCTATACACTCTAAGTACATCCAGGAACGCAGAGACCGCACAGTATAGAGAAAAGGCCTAATGTCACATTCTTCATTAAGACCTCTAGGTGACAACGTGTCCAAAGTATACATCCAAACAATTCACGTTTCAAAAGCAGATTGTTGATATCTCCACCTCACTGTAGAAGTTGAACATGCTCAATACCCATATAATTAAGAGAAGCAACAGGGTGGTTCATTAGGTTGAAGTGACAGGCTACTGGACTTTTATTATCATGATTTCTGATGGTACTTCTGTATTCTGAGATTCTGTTTTTCAGAGGTCTGGAAGTCTTGCCAATATAAACCAGGCTGCAGGGCCATTTAAGCATGTAACTGACATTATTAGTTTTACAAGAGATGACACCTTTGACCTTAAAAACCTTTCCAGTGTGTGGGAGATAGAAAGTCCTGGTTTTACGGGTAAAATTGCATTGCTGGCAGTTGTCGCACCTGTAATTACCAGGTTCCACTGCACTCAGGACAGAGGTGGATGGAGGAGGAGGAGGGCAGTCAGCCCTCACCAACATGTTCCGGAGGTTAGGAGGTCTTTTAAAGACAACACGAGGTGGTTTGTGTAGATGTCCTTTAAGAGAGGGGTCTGTGGCTGTGATGTGCCAGTGTCTTTTAACCAGACTGGAGATCTCCTGGGCCAGAGGTGAGTATGGAATAGCACAGATGAGTCTCTTGTCTGATGTTTTTATCCTGGTGTGATTTAAACACTCAGCTTGTGTGGATTTGGAAAAGCGGTTGGAGGCCTGCGTCACCCATTCCTCTTTGTAACCTCATGGGAGGAATCTGTCTTATAAGTCTGTTGCTTTCGCTGTAAAATCTGTGTCTGAGCTACATATGCAGCAGACACGATGGAACTGAGCAATGGGGAGACTTTTTTTCAGAGGTGTAGGATGATAAGACTGTCCATGCAGAATAGAGTTTCTGTCTGTAGGCTTCCTATATAGAGGTGCTGAGACTAGAGATGTAACGGTATGAAAATTTCATATCACGGTTATTGTGACCCAAATTATCACGGTATCACATCATTATTATCGCGGTATTATTGAAATATGCTCAAAATGTTCAAAAAGTACTTATACACACACTGAAATCATTTAGCCAAGTTTTATTTCGAAAAACAAATAAAATAAAGAGCACAATGTACTTTCTGTCTAACAGAAAGTCTAGCATGATTTTCTTTTTGTCGTTCACGATTACTCCTATCACAGCCATCACTTTGACCAATAGAAACACAGAGTTAGCTGCTGCCATAGACAACTGTTGGGCAACAACACCCCAGCCTAAGGAAATTGGCTGATCCAGGTTTTTATGTCTTTAAGGCAATTATGAAGTTTAATAAACTGATTAGTTTCTCCTGGCTTCATCAATAAATACAATTGTGTATCATCCACATAACAATTGAAAAAGTGATTTCTAATGATGTTACCTAAAGGAAGCACAATGTCCGAGCACAGAACCTTGTGGAACTCCAAAACAAACTTTAGTACGTAAGGATGATTCATTGTGGACATGAACAAACTGAAAACGATCAGATAAATAAGATTTAAACCAGCTTAGTGCAGAACCTTTTAAGCCAATTAAATGTTCCAGTCTCTGTAGCAGAATTTGATGGTCAATTGTGTAAAATGCCGCACTAAGATCTAATAAAACAAGTACAGAGACGAGTCCTTTGTCTGAAACAATCAAAAGATCATTTGTAATTTTAACTAGTGCTGTCTCAGTGCTATGATGCACTCTAAATCCTGACTGAAATTCTTCAAATAGATTATTATCAAGGAGAAAATCACACAGCTGGTCTGCGACTACTTTCTCAAGGATCTTTGAAAGAAAGGGAAGATTAGATATTGGTCTATAGTTGGCTAACACCTCTGGATCCACATAGCCTGTTAATAAAGATATATTGATCATGTCTAATAAGTGACTGTTAACTAAAGGTAAGACTTCCTTAAGTAGCCTAGTTGGGATGGGGTCTAAGAGACACGTTGATGATTTAGATGAAGAAATCACTGCGGCCAACACCTTCCTCTCCATTGCACAAGAGTACAAGCCTTTTCTAATAAAATATCAAACGGATTAGCCCATCCTTACCTTTTCACTACACTGAAGCACCTTCTCCAGAGATTGTCACTGACGAAACACTTAAGAGGGTGAAGACACCACTGAAGCTCTTCTCAGAAGACTTCAAGGAGCAAGCAAATTACAAAGATGCCTCCCTTATCAATATAGGATTTGTTGCAGACAAACTACTTTCAGAGTTGTAAGTGAGGAAGAAGGTTTCTGAGTGAGATGCTCTTATGGTTAGGATGGAAACCAAGGAATTCCTTGTCACAGCTGTGACAAAGCTGCTGGATAAATGCCCCCTGAAGTACACTCTGGTGAGAAACCTAGCATGACTGGATCCACAGAAGATCAAAGAGAAACCAGACACTTGTGAGAAACAGCTGAAACTCTGCTTGCAGATCATCTCCAGGGCTGGACGAGTCAGAGAGAACAAGTGTGACAGAATCCTCAACCAGTTCAGGGACTTCGCTGTGATGTGCAAAACAAGTGAGGATGCCTCACAGTGGCCTGCAGGTGCCCACTCCAGACTGGACACCTTCTTCTATGCACAGCTGGCTAAACAGCATCAATTCAAAGATTTGTCTGTTGTCCCATGGCCAGGCTCCTGTAGAAAGAGGGTTCTCTATTAATAAGAACATTGTTGTTGAAAACAAAGGAAGGAGAGAACCTCGATTGCCCAGCGGGTAATTGTAGACCACTTGCACCATGTGGGTGGGGTAGCTAAGGTACAGTACAGATGACCAAAGAACTACTACAGTCTGCACGCTTTGCACGACAGAGATACCATTTGTACCTTGAGGAGGAGAAGAAGAAGAGGGAGCAAACACGGCAAACACAGAAATGGAGGGTCATGCAGGATGAAGTGGACCAAATCAAGAAGAAGGGAATGAAGCTTCAGACACACATAAATGCACTCCTGGCATCAGCAGATGAACTTGCAGTTGAAGCAGAGGCCACTGACAAGATCTCTATCCTTGGCTTGGGCCGCATTTTCCTGACCAAACCTGACCCCGAGCCCGGTGCAGTTTGTCAGCTGACACAGTTATTGTTATGGACAGTTTGTAAATAACCATCAACAGACTGCTGTTATGCACAGACAAACACGCTGCTCGCACAGCAGCGTAGCACGGCACTCTTGGTGCTGAGCTTGTGTTGCGTTCAGGCGTTGTCACGTAAATAACAACTTCCAGCACTTAAATAGGTCATAGCACAAACCAGCACCATGTCAAGTGACTTTTTACTTTTATTATATTCAATAAAATTGTAGAGGGCGGCATGGCAGTGTGATGGTTAGCACTGTCGCCTCACAGCAAGAGGGTTGCCGGTTCAATCCCGGGTGTGGGAGCCCTCCTGTGTGGAGTTTGCATGTCCTCCCCATGTCAGTGTGGGTTCTCTCCGGGCACTCTGGCTTCCTCCCACAGTCCAAAGACATGCAGATTGGGGACTAGGTTAATTGATAACTCTAAATTGTCCGTAGGTGTGAATGTGAGTGTGAATGGTTGTTTGTCTCTATGTGTCAGCCCTGCGATAGTCTGGTGACCTGTCCAGGGTGTACCCTGCCTCTCGCCCGATGTCAGCTGGGATAGGCTCCAGCCCCCCCGCGACCCTCAAGAGGATGAAGCGGTTAGAAGATGAATGAATGAATGAATGAATGAATGAATAAAATTGTATTTTCCTAAATCTTGAGACACCTCATATGTAAGCTAGTACTGTAACACGTACTGTATGTACTTAGTCCTAAAGAGCCCTTCTGGTGCCAGTAGATACATAGAAACATCCCAGCAGGCTGTGCTTTGCAAGCATACAAAAAAGTGTCATGCATGTGAAAATTGTTTTTCATGCGTGTGCGTCACTTCTGCTGCTACAACTCCATCCTAGGGAAACACTGCTGTGTGTGTTTCATGCAACAGGTGGATGTGGTAGTCTATTGGTAGAGTAGAGAGAGATCTAAGTAGCGTTGAAGTAGAGTAGAGCAGGGCAGAGAGATGGAAGCAAAATATATTAAACCCGGTGTTAATACAGCAGAACTGGAGAGAGGGGTGAAAAATAAATAGAGGTGGGCATGGCTCAAGTAGGGCGCAAAATTATAGACAGAGAACAATTGACAAAGATTGCCGATTGAATGTTTATTTGATGTTTAAGAATGCCAGTGAGGCCAAGTCTTTTGTAACATCCTTTGTGTTACTCTAGGGGTTTGAGAGATGAGATAAGACATTTATTGATCCCACAAGGCAAATTCAGTCCTCAAAGACAGTACAGCAGTTTGAAAAGGTTCATGAACTGTCTATGTGCAGCTTAAAATAAAATACCATGCATTGAACTTATCTGGGTTTGGTCTTAATTTATTTGTATTTGTATATTACCTAGCTACAATTTTTTGGAAATTATTTGGTGACATATTGGCATACATATTCAGAATAATGAAAACAAATGATTAATTGCATAATTTGTTTACATGATACACATCTATTTACTCAAATGTCACAAATTATTAGATTTTTTTTTACCGAGAATTATCAGATTTTTTTTTTTACTGAGAAGTCTGGGAATTAGGGCCTGGAAGAGTCCGACATATAGGGAAGCAAAATTGGGGGACATATTAGAACCCATGCTGACACCCATCACCTGCAAGAAGAAGTCTCTGTCAAACATGAAGTAATTTGTAGTGAGCAGTAGTGGATCCTGATATGGGCCGAATGGGCGTTTGCCCTAAGTGGCACTTTGTCATGACATGTGGGGGGCGGCAGGAGCAGGTTAGGCCCACTTGCCATGCTGCTTGTTGTGCTATGGCCTATTTAAGTGCTGGAATTTGTTATTTATGTGACAAAACCTGAACGCAGCACTAGCTCCCCTCCATAGACGGTGTGTTCAGTGCTGCACTGCTGTGCGAGCAGCGTGTCACACGCTGTCCATAACAATATCTATGTCAAGTGACAAACTGCGCCGGACTCGGGTCGGTTTGGTCAGGAAAAAGCAGCCAGAGGGGCGCCATGGGGGGGGGAGGCTAGAACCACCACTGGTAGTGAGCACAATTTCACAATTTGTAAAACACAGTTTGTAAAATACAGGTTGTACTGGGCATGTTAGACAGTGGAGAGATTTGTTCACGTGTCTGGAGAAAAAATTCAGCTGCTCTTAAACCCCTTTGCACAGGCACATTTGTATAGGGACTCTATGTCCATGGTCACCAGCCAGTGGTGATGGTGGCTGGGTGGAACAGTTTGTAAAGTCTTTAAAAGTCTTTTTCCAGTAGCCTGTCACTTCAACCTCATGAACGACCCTGTTGCTTCTCTTAATTATATGGGTATTGAGCATGTTCAACTTCCACAGAGAGGAGGAGATATCAACAATCTGCTTTTGAAATGTGAATTGTTTTGGATTTATACTTTGGACACTTTGTCACCTAGAGGTCTTAATGAAGAATGTGACATTAGGCCTTTTCTCTAAACTGTGTGGTCTCTGCGTTCCTACTTATGAGTGTATAGATACAGATTTTTATTGTGCCGTTCCTTGGCTGTTTTTTGTTTCACCTGTCTGAATTGTAAGAGCCACCTCTTTAGTATGTTTGGTACTTCATGATGGTCTGACCTGATTACCTGTATTCAAACTACTTCAAGTGTGTTTTTCATGTGCTTACAAAACTGTGTATTGTGTGGTTTTGTGTGGTATTCACATTTAACACTGGATACAGGGTATATATTTTTGTATGGACAATGGTTAATTTCTATTATTATTATTATTATTATTATTATTATTTTATACTAAGATTGATTGCTGAGTAAGTGGAATCAGCTGTTGTGTATCATGTGACCACTTAAAAGTCTGTTATGATGTGATGAAGAGCGGTGGCTCGAAACGTCATCACTACTAGGTGAAATAAACCTCACTAAATAGGAGCCCCGCAGTGTGCAAGCTTTTTTTCACTTTTGCAGTTACTCTCATTACATTACATTACATTATATTGTTACCATGTTACCCTTCCTATTACCTGTACCCTAACCTTTACCCTCATACTTCATAGCTAGGTAAACGCTAATGAAGCATTTTCATCAGGGTTTCTGTTTCCGGGCCAACGAAGGGCGAAGTGGGCTGATCGTGGGGTTCATCCCAATACCGAATCTCACATACATAATGTTATATAAACATATATAATGATACAGATACAGATACAGTTATCGCATTATGTTATAGCCTATATACATATATAATTATAAAGACAGAGATACAGTTTTCACATAATGTTATAGGCCTATACAAATATAATGATAGAGACACAGACCCAGTTCTCAATAACAGAGCAGCAGTGTTTTCTCTCTGTCTAACAATCACCTACACATGAACAACAACCTGCATTCTGTATTCATAATCTGTCCTGTGTCCTGCTCAGAATCACACAGTGTCTTTATATGATTTATTCAGTATTTGCATCTGTATTTATTGGTATTCTGATTGTGAGTTCATTATGTTTAAGGGAAAATTTAAATTCTGTAACTCATCAACCCGACACTCAGAAATGATCAGCCTCAGTGTGATTGAATGGAAAAGGCGATCACTGATGTAAAAGTGTTTCTTGCTGACAGACAGACTCTCTGACAGGCAGACTCTTTGATTGTATCCATAATTAAAATTGATGACGGAAATAACAGATGATGAAGAGAAAAACTCTTTGCGATAAACGAAGAAAGTTGTTTGTTACCTTTTCTTGTTCAGATTTTTAACTCGATGGTGAATTAGAAAACAAATAAAATATAAAACATGGCAGTGATACACTTGGGTTTAATCTCTTATCTGTCTTCATTCTAGGGATGGGTCACAATTTTCGAATTTCATTTTATTTTTGAAAAATCGATTTTTTAATGCAACTACTATTCGCCGTCTTATTTCCCCCCTTCATTTGACATGCAATTCAGCTCCTAACCGCATGAGGGCAGTATAGGATTGCTACAGTGATGTGAGATGGGCTACCAGCTAGTTTGATGCTCTTCTACAAACAGGAGAAACATGCAGAGACTACTACAGTCATCAAAAAGTTCCGTGTAGAACAACTTCGACAAAATAAACGAAAATGAGGTGCAGTGCAAACTCTGTGAGGCAAAGCTTGCGTATCACAAGTCTACAACAAGTATGCACAGTCATTTGAGAGCGAGGCACACAGGAGGCGGCGATGGACCGTAACGCCAGGGCCACACCGCCCACGGAAGCGCTGCGAATAGCCTCGAAGCGGCGAGAAGTGAGGCCAGTTTCCTTTCGGTGCCCATGTTAACCGATTGTGTTATCCACACCGGCAGTGCCGCGCAGCTCTGTGGCTGCCTCGCGCCCTGCAGCGATCGTTTCGGTGTCTGGTCTATTTTCTGCGCGAGCCGCGAGCGAATGTGTCAAGCCTGGTGACGGAGACAACAGCTGGGAGCAGAACCGCTTGTCGACTGGCATGGAGAAATGCCCTTATGATGTGAACCGATGTGCTCCAGCTCGGGCGAGAATTTCAGTGCGCTGCGCTTTGCAGCACTTCCACGGGTGGTGTGGCCCTGGCATAATGATGAATGGATCTCTGTGTGCGTGGCCCGGGGGGGTGGGATGATTATTCGAAAAATTGTCTAATAGTTGCTGTGATTTTCGAATAGTGTTCGAATAGCGCTGTCCAATCAATAACTGATATCCAATCAGGGGGTGTGTCGGTTGGTAAAAGACTTCTGCGAAGGCTGCACTCGTGTATCCTAGCTTCTATCCCCTCTGAAAGCCTGCTCTCTCCTCGACTCCTCGACTCTTTCAAGCGCATTTAACGAATTGAGACATCCTACAAGATGGCGAGTCTTGATCGATTTCCGGGTCAAGTGATCGAGGACAGAGGACGGAGGAGTCGAGGAGGAATATAGGGATGAACCTCTACTGTCTTGGTCCCATTGGTAAGTTCGTCTTGATGAGGTGGGTGAGATTTGCAAGAGCTTGAGTTCATCCCAATACCGAATCTCGCATCCATGTTTCCCTCACTTGCGTATCTTCCTCGTGTCTTAGCTCCGCCCTCGCAGGATAAGGGGGAGAGATGCGAGGATGAGACGGGAGGAGAGATGAAATGAGGAAATAACTGCTATCCAATCAGGGGGGTGTGTCGGTCAAAGACTTCCGCGAAGGCTGCACTTGTGTATCGCTTCCCTCTCCTCTGAAAGCCTCCTCTCTCCTCAACTCCTCGAAGTGCAATTAGCGTATTGAGACGTCCTACAAGATGGCGAGTCTCGATCGATTTCCGGGTTAAGTGATCGAGGATAGAGGACGGAGGAGTCAAGGAGGGATATTGGGATGAACCCCTAGTCATTCAGGTTGTTCGAGATGAACTGTGGCTCGCCTGGAAAGTAGACGAGAGCAGGCAGCTGCAGCAGGGGGTTGTGACAAAAAGTTGCTGTCAGGTTGGACAGTTTTCAGACAGTTTCCAGCAGCCTTCAGTCCATACAGGAAGTCACAGAAACACTTACATCATGTCCGATATGATGTCAGTTTATTATATCATCAGACTTATATACAAGTTTGTTCTCAGTCTCCAGTTGTCTTAATTATGATAGATTCATTTATTAAAATGCTTTACAGGTGATCTGTAATTTATGTTCATGGTTCAACCTCCATTTTACATGAATTCTGCTGTCAATCAGCATCATATCAGTTTGCTGCTGCAGAGGCTAAATAAATTGTGTCTGACTGCAAGAATAATATTTTCAGAGGAAAAAAATACAAGCCAACAGCTTTCATTACAAATCAGTCAGATATTTTTATATTTTAAGAATACTCACATCCCACTGACCACAAGTCTCTGTGATGATAAATACTTCAATAATTAAAACAGTCCAATGTTAATATCTACAGTAGACTATGTAGGCCTATAGTTTATAATGAATGTATTTAGTCTCTGACCAAATAACTTGTTCACAGAATAAACCTTCAAATCAGACAAATAAAATTTAAATATCTGAAATTCAACAAAAATTAGAAGTTTCTCTAAAACATCATATTGTTGAGTCGACATCTAAACCAATCAGCTGTTAGATCAGGTGAGAGCCAGGCGGTGCAGTTGGTGGAGAGCAACTGCAGCGCCTGGCTCATTTTTATCGCCGTCCACTTTTGTAATATGTCAGAGCAAGTCGAGATGAAGTCGGACACAAAACCAACCGGAAGGGACCGGTCCAAGATGGCGGCGTGAGAGGACGATTTTTGTCGAGCTCTCAGCACAAAACTTTAATATAAACTCTATTTAACGTAGTTGATGAAGTAAAGTTGATATATACGCCAGAGTCAACATTTCCTGACCTTACTATGAAATGATATAATATGACACCTCGCACCACTGAAGATGCCTAAATCTGGTAGAAGTGATGCTAGCTAAGAGAGCGGAAGCAACGTTAACACTTTTGCTAGCAACCATGACTACAGTGACGGGGTTGAATGCACTATGCATGTTCCGGATGATTAAGAATTCCCGCTGCTGCCTATCACTCCAAGTAAGCCTCCGCTTGCCAAGAAACCTGCTTTTTCTAAAACCCACAGTATAGACAATGCTCTGGCATCCAATTATGCTGTCCTCACACTGGCCAACTTGATTAATTCAAGACGTGACGCGTTTGAGAAAATGATGAACGCCGTTTGTACCGAGATAAAAGTGATGAATGAAAAGATGATCCTAATTGAAAAACAGGTGGAAAAAAGTGAAGAAACTGCTCAGAAATGCATGGCTCGCGTGGCTGATTTGGTGGAATTTGCGACTTCAAGGGTTACTAGAAACAGAAAAAGAAAACGTGCGAGCTGAAGTCATCAGTGTTTGCCAAAATGTGCTACCATCTGAGAAAGAGAAACTGCCAGACACCATAGATGTGGCTCACCGGGTGGGGAGATGACACCAAGACGACGGTGTCATCATCAGGTTCATCTTCCGGCGACACAAGGAGGAGCTGTGGAAAGCTGCCAAGAACAGCGCCTTCTATCTATAGAGAATATACTCTTAAACTGGTTAACCAAGTTTCCAAAAGCCACCTTACTGTTAGGAGGTGACTTTAATATTGATAGCACCATGGAAAAATGGCCTTCTGATTTTTTGAATAGAACAAATACTAACCTGATTGCATTTATGGATAAGTTCAACCTTGAAGACATCTGGAGAATAAAAAATCCCAACAATAGAACATTTACCTGGAGTAACAAAGCAGGGTCAAGTCAATCAAGACTTGACTTTTGGTTGATTTCCAAATGTTTTAACAAAGATAATATTGAGGTGGACATACACCCCACTCCTCTTACAGACCATAAAGTTATATATATATCAAGATAAATTTATCCGCGGGAGCGTATCTATGTTTCCCGGGTTATATGTTCATGATTGATTATTAATTTTATTTATGAGTCAAATAATGCAGCCACATTCTTAAAATGTAAAAGCATTTCTGCAAATGCATTTTAATTTAAATATTGGTCACCATTCGCTTCCATACCTCATCAGATGATCATTGATAATTCCTGACTGTGTTCGCTTAATTTTTTGCTCCTCTCCAGTTTGTCGAGGTCGACTGATGTTACACAAACACACCTGGTGCACAGAAGAGTCCTGGCTTTCCTTTTCCTCGTCTGCTCCTGATGACCACTCATAATTTAATTCAAATGTAATTTTGGGGAAAATAACCATCTTCTTGGTGTAACGCTAGTGTCAGTTTGCATCACTGTAGCAAGTGTGACAGCTGGTTAATTAACGGTTGTGTTTATATTTATAACACCGGAGTGATTTTACTGTTACAAGTCCCAGTGATGTTATACTCTATATCAGCACTCACGGAATGCTTCTCATCCAATCAAATTACTCAGTCAGGAACTAACTGTTGTATAATTAAGTTTATGTCTTAGTCAAACAGAACACTTAAAATCAACACTATTTTACCACATTTTGTAATTTATAGACTACTTAAGTAGCCAAACATACCTCATACGTCACATCAAAGTGTAGTGTGTGGCATATCCGATGTACATGAGTTATTACCTCATTGTTTTGAGTTAGTATCCCTCAATGATGTTATCCATCGTGACTGAGAGATGAAGAGTATGGACTGTCGAAGGCCGTAACTGTCTACTCATTCACCTCATTATTGGACTTTGTATGTCATTATTTTGACTTAGTATGTCATTATCTTGACTTAGTATCTCATTGTTTAGAGATAGTATCTCATTATTTTGACTTAGTAAGTCATTATTTTGACTTAGTAATATTATCTCATTATTTTTGACTTAGTATCTCATTATTTTGAGATAGTATCTAATTATTTTGATTTAGTATCTCATTATTTTGAGTTAGTAGCCTAAGTCATTATTTTGACTTAGTATCTCATCATCATCATTATCCTTTGTAAGCCATCAAGTTTGCGATGACTGTTGCTGTTCATACTCAAAATAAAGTTTGGGGGAAAAGAAACAAACAAACACAAAACTAGTCTCGCCACCAGACAATGAGAGATCTCCGGCTTCTGCTTTAGTTAAGCAAAGCGTCTAAAGACTGACTTGCGAGTCTAACACAAAACTAACCGACATGCATTGTGCGCCGATCGCCGGTGATCGAATCTGCGCAGGCCTGGCTCATCTCGAACGACCCTATTCCTTTATTTGGTCTTGCGGCGCCTGGCGATTCATCATTGACCTACAACTAAACTGAACATAGCATCCTGGGCTGTCACAATTATCAAACGCCTGGTCTTACCATATGCAGATAAAATATCGTTGCGCGTGTTTAACATAAGCAGGAATTCATATTTTAATAAACTGTCAATGAGAGATGGGTCGTTCCTGGCGATTATTTTCAAAAATACATTCAGCTGTGTTTGTTGTCTTGAACACACCCCAATAATGGCTGCACAGGAGCCGTCTCCACCATCTTCCCTGGAAGGGAACAAACCGGGCTTCCCAAAGAAAATTTTGGCCAACAACCTAGAAGACAAGCATTTCTGCAATGCGTGCCAGAAAGTTTTGAGGAGACCGTTACAAGCTCAGTGTGGTCACCGCTTTTGTTACTTCTGTTTCAACAAAATTGTGAGGTGAGTAGTGTCATGGTTGATAGCAAGCTAACTAGCTGTGCAACGTTAGCCCATATGAGCAATCAGGGCTCGTCACCAGCCCCCCTTCAAATATCTTTCAGCTCAAGGCTGCCCTGCTTATGGTTACAGGTAATGCAGTACGACTACGAAAACAAGTAACGATATATAGATTGCAAAAGTCCACTGCAAAATTCGGCGTACAGGTAATTCACCAGTCACCACGAGATCCCAGTTAAATCTCAACTTCTACTGCGGGTTGGCCAGGTGTCCTAGTATAGTCCCGCTATCCTCTGTTGTAGCTGGCCCAAGCAAGCAGTGAAATGTCGAAAAGCTGAACTTCACGGTGTATTATATTAAAGTATTATCTAGTTGATATGCATGCCGAGTTTACCTGAAGGTCCGGCAACTGTTAAACCTTTACAGTAGCTTGTTTTCAACTCCGTGTATAACGTTATCTTTTTAGAAAAGCGAGCCAACACTAAACTGGGCATTTTCTCATCAGAGTTTAGGATGACCTTTACCCATATGGTGGATAACGTGACCTGACAAGGGTCTATCCAGTCCCTGCTCACGCGTACTTTTCAATAGTTTCTCTACATTAGAACGACAGCAATAGGAACAGGAATGCGACTGATTTTCTTTCGCTTTTAAATCGTGACAAACACACGAAACGTCTTACATATTGCTATTATAATTCGTTTTGAATTAACGGTGCTGCGAGGCGACAGGTTGGTTGTGATATCACTGAGATCATTTTTTATTCTTACAGTGCGTATGTGTGTCTTTTTTCATTTTCAGATTTAGGTGCATTTTAGATCAGTTATTGGTGTTGCAAAAGCCGCCAAGAGTGATGTTTGCTGCTGCCAGAGCTAGACATGTCCTGTCTGCAATCATTGGGAAGCACATGCCCTTATTCAGAAACATCTCTGCATAATTGCTCTGAAATCACAGTTTATTGATCATCCCTATCAGTGTAGTTGTCTAGGTGATTACAGGGAATACATATGCAAATGAAATAAATAAGTCAACATAACTTAGTATGTATAGCCAAGAAATCAGACTTTCTAAGTGGAAATCCAGTTGTGTTGACTCTTTTGTCCCCACCTCCCTTACAGAAACCTGATTTTGTGTTTACATTGTTGTAAAATCTATAAAATCTAAAAACTAAAGGAAGTCTTGCATTATGCCCTTTCTCTTATGTAGAGAGCAAAATCTGTTGAAATCTAGAAATTAATAATGTTAGTTTATATCATGTTTACATAGTTCATAGTTCAGATTTTATATTACATAGGCCCTCAGCTGCATCTAACAGCCTTTGTCAGCAAGTGGAGTGGTGATGGGTTTTGGTCTGGTGTTCCCTTGAAAGACTAGTGGATCATCTCTTGAGCTGTAGTTTAAGCTCAGACAAAACCATCATTATCACTGATCCCATGGTCAAGAGTGAACTTGACAGACTTAAACAGCATTTTGGGAGTACTGATGATAAGCATCTATATTGTCTGACACATGGCAAATGATAGTTTGATATTGGCACAGTATCTATACTAATGTTATATTTGTTTTTTCTCTCTTCAAGTTCTGGACCACAGAAATGTAGTGCTTGCATTAAAGAAGACTTATTTGAGGAACCCACCTCCATTCTAAAGCAAGGAGGCGTAAGTACATTTTTTCACCCCTACATTGCATCACAGTTACATTAACTACTGCATTAGTATGCATTTAGGTTCAGACAGTAGTTTGTTAATGTAATTGTAAATGTAAGTCAGAGTAGAGTTTGGCCTGGTTTGGTATCTATGGGTTGCAAGTGTTAAGAGCCAAAGTGGTTCTATATGTATAAAACCCTGTATTGTTAGCACTGTAAAATTGTAGTCATTGTTTGCATTCAGATCCAATGTATCGGAGTACAGAGCCAACACAACATCTTTTTATACATCTTTTGATTACTGTATAATTCACGGCAGCATAGATGATAGATGGAGCAACTGTAGTTCTGTGTCCTGAGAATGACCATATGTCGCAGAGACATTAGAGCCAGGAGAGAGAAGTATTGCGATGCTTAGTAAAGTGAGTGTTTGTAACACTACTGTTCAGACTGTAACTGTATACACAAAGCGATAACAACCTCTGCTCTCCATGCAGGCTTTCCCTGACAATGCAGCTCGGCGAGAAGTGGAGGCCTTGGCAGCTGTCTGTCCCAATGAAGGATGCACGTGGATGGGAACCATTAAAGAATTTGAGGTGCGTACTAATGCAAAGCAGGCTGGAAAATGAACACCTGCTCCCAGTCAAATCTTCATTTAATTTTGACTGTGGCTGGCAGAGTTGTCTGCTCTACTAGCCACGTTCTAGGACCTCTGCCCCTTCAGAGCCCTGCACAGTATTATTAATAATCTCTCTCTCTTAATAGTCTCTTTCTCTGATCACATGTTGGTTGAAGTTCTGCATATACAAAATGACTCTGGCACAGTGATGAGTCACATTATTGGTCAAAAAGTTCAAGCCATAAGCTAGTTTTCTGTGGAACGCAGAAGGGCTCTAAATAGGGTTGGGTACCGAAACTCGGTACTTTTTGTACTCGGTACCGATTCACGTCGGTACTACCGAGTATCGATTCACTTAAAATGAAACGGTGCCAAATTTCGGTACCTGAGGTGGAGGCGGAGCAAGAGAGCGCATGACTCACACCGCAGACTCAGCAACAGTGGCGACAAAAACAATGTGCAGACAAAAGTTAACGTGCAGCACTGTTCCTAAATGTTCTCAATAAAATGTTGAAACTGAGAAGTTTAGACTATGGGCCCGAATGACGCATAGTGCGTCCAAATTCACACCCGTTCTTCTCTGTGGATTTTCTCCGCGACCGTGCGTCATAGCGAGAAACCATGCATATCAGCGGAAACAGCAGAATTATAGCTTTCCGACAAGGCCAAGCACTTGTCTGTAATCCAATGTTTTCACAGCGAAAAATTACAATAAAATGATGTATAACAGAGCTTTCATACAGCTTTGCACACACATTACTCTTGGATGGATTACTCGCGAACGCAGGCTCGCACAGAAATGCCACGCACCTCACATGAAAGCGCAGGACCACACACATCATTGTACTGTCATCCCATCACGCTCTAAATACAGATCAATTGTCTACAAAATAAAAACTTGGCGAATTTCTTTACAATCCATTATACAGATCTTGTTATCAGTCACTTCATATAGTGAGAAATATCGTATCTTACCACGTCTTAGGCTTGCGTGTGTTTCTCCCTGTTTATCCACATTTGTAGTCCAGCTTTCAAGATGCAAATATCTCCATATTGTCCAGTTGACACTCCATCAAACTTTGTATGACAAGACCAGCCACTTCACCTTTGCGCACCCAGACAACTGCAGCCTAATGCATGCTGACAGGGCCGTAGTCACCATATACATTGAGGGGGACACGTGCCCCCCCACCAATGCCCAAAATGTCTCCCCAATATATAACTGAAACTGAAAAACAAATATTATTTTGGAGGACATCATTGCACTTGGCTGACTATTTTTCTATTATCTTAAATGTAAATATTGCATGTTTCTTTCAGATAAAACACATTTTTGACTTGTGAATGAGTCAATGGAATTTCTTGCAATAATGAAAAAACACTGGCAATCATGTCCGCCTGGCACAAACCACATGTTTTGGACAACTGTGAAGTGACAGAATGTCCCAGCATCATGGTTCTTATATTGCCAGATTCCAGAGAGTCTCTCCTCTTCATATATGGCAGAATGTGTCTTCTTCCAACTTGCTATGGTGAGATACATGTAAAAATGTAAGAATTTAGGCACACAGATTTGTTTTTTTTCATTGATATAAAAATTAATATAAAATACAGGCACATAGAAGAACATGAAATGATGGCAAATCTGGTTAGCCCAGATTGTCCTGGAAAAAAAACAAGATATAGCATGTGTATGTAGTCTTTATAATGACTGTGATATGAGCTTAAAAGTAAAGGCAGTAAAAATACCCCCAAAAAAGGCCTAGGGCCCATAGGGTTAAAAAGTATCGAAATAAGGTACCGTTTGGTACCAGTACCGGATTGCAGATACCGGTACCGGTACCGTATCGGTTCAATTATGAACGGTACCCAACCCTAGCTCTAAAACTCTATTTTGATGTTTGTATTGATAAGTCAAACTTGTTCATCTTAACAGATAAAAATATAACATCTTTACATGTAAAATGCGAGTTTAGATGACAGAAAATGCCCTGTTAACACTACATTCTGATGTCTTTCCACGTTTAATATTGGATGCAACTATTTCACGAGTTTTGGAGGGGAAACCAATGAAGTAGTATTCGGTATACATTGTATTCGCATAAGTGTCCACTAGACATCACTAGAACTTAATCAGTTTAGTGTACATTGTGCGTAGTCATCTATTCTGAGTGTATTACTGATTTGCCTTCATTCTTTCGTATCATATAAAATTAATACCTAAAGTTATTTGTTTTACTACTACTGTATATTATAGATATTATATTATTATATTGTATTGGTAGAACTCTAATTTTAACAATTTTTTAACAAGTCAGCAGTGATAAAAATGTGTAAACTATGTCATTAAGGCAGACAAGCGGAGCATTAGCTGGTATACATCATGTTTATTCCATTTACATAGAGTTAAAATTAATGAAGAATTACAAAAAATGTTTGCCTCATGCGTTACTGTCTGTTTATAAGTTGTAAGAAGTCATAAGTCCACTTGGTTCTGCGCATTCTTCGCTCCACTGTGCTCCACTTCATCATAAATTTTATCCCGCTCCACTCCGCTCAAAAAAACTGCATCGTACTACCCTAACCTGTAATCTTCTATTCACAAATAAAACATGAGCTTGGTAGATTCTCTGGGGAAGCCCTCTCCCCTCTCCCCGCAGTTAGGGACCGTTCTACACGGTACCGCTGTCGGTTGGGTGGAAATAAGTGTAGAAGAGAAGGACCAGGTTAAGCGGCCGACCTCCAGGGAAGCCCTCTCGCCTCTCCCCACAGTTAGGGACCGTTCTCCAAGGTACCGCTGCTTCTCTTCTCAGTTTCTTTTCTGAAGTACACAGTAAACTCCATAGTTTTGAAAGAAAATAGTGTGGGTGTGCGCAGGTGCAAAGATGCATTCTGGGGTGGGGCATGAGCGACCGGAGCGAAATTGGAGTGAGAGATAAGGCTCCGCTCCACCTTTTTTTTAAAAAAAAAAGCCGCTCCTTGCTCAACACAAAATCCTTCCGCTCCCTGCTCCAGCTCCGCTCCGCTCACATGCTCTGCATGTAATGCGTTAGTACCCAAAATAAACAGATTTTTGTTTTCATTCATCCACGCCACTCCACTTCTGCCAGTGCGCCACCAGGAAAGTGTCCCACGAAGGTTGTTGTGTTTACTATGTGTTTCCATTCACATCCCCCTACAACTGCAGAGCAATGCAGGCACACAGTCCTGTTCTTATGCATAACTCTGTCTCTGGTGCTTTTGTAGCTTACCAGCACAGGAACCGACAGGTGGGTCTTCCAGCTCCAGTGTATTAATTTGTGCTCGTCATTGTGACTGACTCACACGTCAATCCATTTGTTGTGCTAGCTTCAGCATTTGTCCATAGTGTTTCATATGATAGGCCCACAAATATTTATCCATATTTCATAATTTGTCAGACTTTGATCCCCTGCCTGACTCTTCCAGTGTCCAAGGCTACTGGTTTATTTTAAAAGGTCTAGGCTATTAACATGTTCTATATCATCACACTAATATTGATATAACCAGGGGATTTTAATAGCCCACAAAGTGGTTACCATGGTATGTTAATGCTTGAATGGGTCAGACCTGCGCAGCACTGAATTTGAAATGAACTATAATAAACTGGAGCTTCCGTGTGTTGATAACCTGCTGTGATAACCTGCTTTGTTTGTTTATAATGCATAGTCGTTCTTCTCGGATCATTTTGGTGAAAGTAATGCAAAAGTAGTGATAAGTAATAAGTAACACATTGCTCTACACAAAGAGTAATATTGTACAGTCACTCGTTACTTTTAAATGAAAGTAACATTAATATGTAAAGTATTATATGTGTGTGTGTGTGTGTGTATTTATATATATATATATATATATATATATATATATATATATATATATATATATATATATATATATATATACAGTACAGGCCAAAAGTTTGGACACACCTTCTCATTCAATGCGTTTTCTTTATTTTCATGACTATTTACATTGTAGATTCTCACTGAAGGCATCAAAACTATGAATGAACACATGTGGAGTTATGTACTTAACAAAAAAAGGTGAAATAACTGAAAACATGTTTTATATTCTAGTTTCTTCAAAATAGCCACCCTTTGCTCTGATTACTGCTTTGCACACTCTTGGCATTCTCTCCATGAGCTTCAAGAGGTAGTCACCTGAAATGGTTTCCACTTCACAGGTGTGCCTTATCAGGGTTAATTAGTGGAATTTCTTGCTTTATCAATGGGGTTGGGACCATCAGTTGTGTTGTGCAGAAGTCAGGTTAATACACAGCCGACAGCCCTATTGGACAACTGTTAAAATTCATATTATGGCAAGAACCAATCACCTAACTAAAGAAAAACGAGTGGCCAACATTGCTTTAAGAAATGAAGGTCAGTCAGTCTGGAAAATTGCAAAAACTTTAAATGTGTCCCGAAGTGGAGTCGCAAAAACCATCAAGCGCTACAACGAAACTGGCACACATGAGGACGGACCCAGGAAAGGAAGACCAAGAGTCACCTCTGCTTCTGAGGATAAGTTCATCCGAGTCACCAGCCTCAGAAATCACAAGTTAACAGCAGCTCAGATCAGAGACCAGATGAATGCCACACAGAGTTCTAGCAGCAGACCCATCTCTAGAACAACTGTTAAGAGGAGACTGCGCCAATCAGGCCTTCATGGTCAAATAGCTGCTAGGAAACCACTGCTAAGGAGAGGCAACAAGCAGAAGAGATTTGTTTGGGCCAAGAAACACAAGGAATGGACATTAGACCAGTGGAAATCTGTGCTTTGGTGTGATGAGTCCAAATTTGAGATCTTTGGTTCCAACCGCCGTGTCTTTGTGAGACGCAGAAAAGGTGAACGGATGGATTCCACATGCCTGGTTCCCACTGTGAAGCATGGAGGAGGAGGTGTGATGGTGTGGGGGTGTTTTGCGGGTGACACTGTTGGGGATTTATTCAAAATTGAAGGCACACTGAACCAGCATGGCTACCACAGCATCCTGCAGCGACATGCCATCCCATCCGGTTTGCGTTTAGTTGGACGATCATTTATTTTTCAACAGGACAATGACCCCAAACACACCTCCAGGCTGTGTAAGGGCTATTTGACCAAGAAGGAGAGTGATGGAGTGCTGCGGCAGATGACCTGGCCTCCACAGTCACCGGACCTGAACCCAATCGAGATGGTTTGGGGTGAGCTGGACCGCAGAGTGAAGGCAAAGGGGCCAACAAGTGCTAAACACCTCTGGGAACTCCTTCAAGACTGTTGGAAAACCATTTCAGGTGACTACCTCTTGAAGCTCATCGAGAGAATGCCAAGAGTGTGCAAAGCAGTAATCAGAGCAGAGGGTGGCTATTTTGAAGAAACTAGAATATAAAACATGTTTTCAGTTATTTCACCTTTTTTTGTTAAGTACATAACTCCACATGTGTTCATTGATAGTTTTGATGCCTTCAGTGAGAATCTACAATGTAAATAGTCATGAAAATATAGAAAACGCATTGAATGAGAAGGTGTGTCCAAACTTTTGGCCTGTACTGTATATGTATATGTATATGTGTGTGTGTGTGTAAAGAAAAAAAACACATAAATTGTGGCTACGTACCGCACACAAGACAGGACTAAGAAAGAGGATCGAGAATTTAATAGAGCAACGCGTTTTGCTTACAGCTTCATCAGGCTCGGTACGTAGCCACAATTTATGTGTTTTTTTCTTTACACGTTTGTACTTCTGCCGCAGTACCAGCACCTTGACTTCAGCTGTGCACGGGCATTTTTCTATTTTTTTTTATATATATATATATATATATATATATATATATATATATATATATATACAGTACAGGCCAAAAGTTTGGACACACCTTCTCATTCAATGCGTTTTCTTTATTTTCATGACTATTTACATTGTAGATTCTCACTGAAGGCATCAAAACTATGAATGAACACATGTGGAGTTATGTACTTAACAAAAAAAGGTGAAATAACTGAAAACATGTTTTATATTCTAGTTTCTTCAAAATAGCCACCCTTTGCTCTGATTACTGCTTTGCACACTCTTGGCATTCTCTCCATGAGCTTCAAGAGGTAGTCACCTGAAATGGTTTCCACTTCACAGGTGTGCCTTATCAGGGTTAATTAGTGGGATTTCTTGCTTTATCAATGGGGTTGGGACCATCAGTTGTGTTGTGCAGAAGTCAGGTTAATACACAGCCGACAGCCCTATTGGACAACTGTTAAAATTCATATTATGGCAAGAACCGATCAGCTAACTAAAGAAAAATGAGTGGCCATCATTACTTTAAGAAATGAAGGTCAGTCAGTCCGGAAAATTGCAAAAACTTTAAATGTGTCCCCAAGTGGAGTCGCAAAAACCATCAAGCGCTACAACGAAACTGGCACACATGAGGACGGACCCAGGAAAGGAAGACCAAGAGTCACCTCTGCTTCTGAGGATAAGTTCATCCAAGTCACCAGCCTCAGAAATCGCAAGTTAACAGCAGCTCAGATCAGAGACCAGATGAATGCCACACAGAGTTCTAGCAGCAGACCCATCTCTAGAACAACTGTTAAGAGGAGACTGCGCCAATCAGGCCTTCATGGTCAAATAGCTGCTAGGAAACCACTGCTAAGGAGAGGCAACAAGCAGAAGAGATTTGTTTGGGCCAAGAAACACAAGGAATGGACATTAAACCAGTGGAAATCTGTGCTTTGGTCTGATGAGTCCAAATTTGAGATCTTTGGTTCCAACCGCCGTGTCTTTGTGAGACGCAGAAAAGGTGAACGGATGGATTCCACATGCCTGGTTCCCACTGTGAAGCATGGAGGAGGAGGTGTGATGGTGTGGGGGTGTTTTGCTGGTGACACTGTTGGGGATTTATTCAAAATTGAAGGCACACTGAACCAGCATGGCTACCACAGCATCCTGCAGCGACATGCCATCCCATCCGGTTTGCGTTTAGTTGGACGATCATTTATTTTTCAACAGGACAATGACCCCAAACACACCTCCAGGCTGTGTAAGGGCTATTTGACCAAGAAGGAGAGTGATGGAGTGCTGCGGCAGATGACCTGGCCTCCACAGTCACCGGACCTGAACCCAATCGAGATGGTTTGGGGTGAGCTGGACCGCAGAGTGAAGGCAAAGGGGCCAACAAGTGCTAAACACCTCTGGGAACTCCTTCAAGACTGTTGGAAAACCATTTCAGGTGACTACCTCTTGAAGCTCATGGAGAGAATGCCAAGAGTGTGCAAAGCAGTAATCAGAGCAAAGGGTGGCTATTTTGAAGAAACTAGAATATAAAACATGTTTTCAGTTATTTCACCTTTTTTTGTTAAGTACATAACTCCACATGTGTTCATTCATAGTTTTGATGCCTTCAGTGAGAATCTACAATGTAAATAGTCATGAAAATAAAGAAAACGCATTGAATGAGAAGGTGTGTCCAAACTTTTGGCCTGTACTGTATATATATATATATATATATATATATATATATATATATATATATTTATTTATTTATTTATTTATAGATAGCTTAATAGTTACCTTACAACCATTTGTTGATCCCAAACTGGGAAATTACACCCATTCACCTCTGGTCCCACCTGACCCTAACGACTCACATGGTGGCCAGGTGGCTCAATGACTCACATTGTGACCTTAACGGCACTAAAACTAAGAGCTCACGTGTGGCCCCTATGACTCTGCAAGGTTTAAAGCCTGCAACTTCGTACCAGTCATTTAGAACTGAAGAAACTTCTTGGATGAGAGACGAAATGTCTTCAAGAAACGCAGTCAAGTCCAGTTGCCTACGATATAGCACTTATGATAACTATAAAGCAAGAAATCTCTGTCTGGCTTTCCGTGTGTCCTTTGCATATCTCAGGAACCCTCCATCCAATCTACTTCACACTTAGTTGGTGTACTGCTGGGGACCCAAGGCTCTGCCTTTTTAAATTTAGTGCAATTTGGACTTGTGACATGTTCAGTATTAATACAGTTTGAATAAATTACTGAACAGCACACTGTGGCTCTGTGCAGAGGTGGGGGCGGGACTTCAGGGCTCTGCAGAGAGCAGACTGTGAGTGGAGCATGTCTCACCATGTGTATTTCACAATGTTTCTGACCGCGAGTAGATCTTTGGTGTTTTCTTTGACATATGAACTTACAACCAGGGAGGAAAGGAGGCCGGTACGGTCAGGTACTCTGCACCACTAAGAGATTAAGTGCAGATGCGCGGTACCAAGAAGAGGGGACAGCAGCTGCGTGCCTAAAGAACAACACCAAACACAAACAACGCTTTTACCAAATGAGACATTGAGCTACATCAAAACGATCCGTTGTGTTAGCTGGACAGATGATGTTGTTGTACTGTATGTGTGCAACCTGCTGTGAGCTGAGTGAACAGGGACCATCTCCAAAGTGTAACACAGAAAAGAGAACTATTCAATAAAATGTCCTTATACACTGTAATATAATAATATTATAATTAAAGCTGTGAGCAGCGTTGTCGGGATCTCGGCTTCACGCTTTTTCGGCTTCCAGCTCACGTAGAGATTTTGAATTATTTGTGAGAGGCAAAATGTTGATAAAACAAGCTATGTCAATAGAATGCAACATCCACATTGAAATGTAATACACTGTCATGATAAAGAAATTCTATAATGTGAACAACAACATGGTGTTTGTCATGCTGTTAAGAATTGAAGTGTACCCCATGTATTGTAAAAGACAAAGGCCTGTTGTGACAGTACTCCTGTTTTGTGTGTAACACATTGTGATGTAAGTACATGAATATATATGTACATAATATAAATTTTAACTGGATAACAATACAGTATGTAACTAACAGTCATGAGCATAAATGTAGCAACAGAGTTATCAGTATTAAAGGTTGTAGTAGTATGTGACAGATGGAAAACGGTGGCATATACTGTAGATGGTGTTTAATTTCTTCAATAAAATAATGTATAAATCCCTATGGACAGAAAATATCACCTTTCCAAAAACTGCTGTAAAAATATATTAATATTTTTGCCACTTTGAACAAGTCAGTCTTTTAGAACTACTGTAGCGTGAAATATACATATTAAATATTAACTATGTTTTGAGGATTTTAATTGTTTAATGGTTTGTTCCATAGCTCTAATGTTTTTATAGGGGGGAAAAAATTGAAATAATTTCCATAAAATACATGTCAAGGAGAATTTAATAGTTGTTATTAGGCCCTGAGCTAGGTCAAAGAACTACTTCAGCCTGAAATATACATATGAAATATTAAAATGAAGATTCTGTTGCTTTAATGGCAGGAAGCAGGCTGATGCATCAGTTGTATTGGTCATAATTACACAGTAATGCATGAGTGAGTTGCATATCCTTGTTTCTGTGGTGAAATGACATATCTCATCTCTCATGTTTACATACTTAATGTTTGTGGCAGAGGGAGTTACAGATTGCACTAAGTATACATAATGTTGTATGCATCTAAAAGACAGCATTTAATTTTTCTGTCAATCAAATCAAAAGAAAGGTGTTTGATGAGGCTACTGTGTTGATGAATGTAACATTTCCTCAAAGATGTATATTCTTTCCTGATGTTTGTAACACTGTTATTGACTTGTACTTGAAATGAGGTGATTTACTGCAACCCTCCAGGTCAATCACTTGGGTTCAGAGACATAAAATTGATAAAATAAATGGAAATACTTTTAAGGTCATTTTTAAAGTCATTTAAAACCTCTTGACCTGTTGAAAGCTTGAGTGTACAACAAATGAATGCAATCATTGTCAAACTCAATTTGAAAAATCTAAAGGGTTCTTATGAAGAGGTGTGAGCTTATATTTTGAAAGTTGTAGACATTAGCCATGTGACCTAATTAAACTTTGACATGTGTGACAATCAAACAACACATCCATAATCATTTGAAATACTGTGACCTAGTGGAAGTGTGCTTGATGTGTACCGGCTGCTGTGAGGATATAAGTTTGTAAATGAGGCAGAAGAGTTTGACCTGGAGATCTTGTATTTACATGTTTTTGCTCCCAGGCATTTATTTAGGAAAATGTAGGAATGAGACACATAAGCTGGTCACTTTGGTCAATGTTATCCTGTCAGATATGTGACCACACACACACACACACACACACACACACACACACACGCGCTTATGTCTGTCAAAGTGAAGCTTTTGTTATGCTAATTAAGGACTGCATGTGGCTGACAGACAGACAGAGTGAGAGCAGAATGGGTTGAAAATGTCTCGAACTAGTCCTTCCAGTTTCCAAACCGTGGGTCCGATCTTCAATCTGAAAGCATCACCAGATAGATAAACTTGTTCTGAACGCAGAAATATAAAGCTTGTATGTATATATGTATTGTACAAAAAATTGTCAGGAGGTTTTGTAAGACATCACCTGGAAGACGCCAAAAAATTCAAACCATTCGAGTAATGAAAAAGTTATACAGAATATTTGATTAGGACGAGTTGATCTGTGATGTGTGTGAGTTTGAAGCCCATACGATAAACGGTGTAGGAGGATTAGATTTTTTTAAGGAATTTTGAAAAAGAGCATTTTTGAGGCGAAATCTTACTTTGAAAGGGAAATAGCTCACCTCCTGTTAGGTTTAGGTCAGGGATGCGAGTGCGTGATTTGTAGTCCTTGACGAGACGAACAAGACAGTTTTGGTTTGATCTTTCTAGGTCATTCCTACAAGCCACAGCGGCCATTTTAGTGTGCCTAGACTGCTAGGTGGCGCTAGAGAGGCCATTTTGGCACTTTTCGGATTAATTTTTTCATGTACTAAAATTTTTCGCCAGTCCTGACATGCGTCCTTCAGCCGAGGTCCCTAATAATCATAATAATAATAATAATAATAATATTAATAATAATAATAATATTTAATATTTATATAGCACCTTTTAAAAACAGTGTTTACAAAGTGCTTTGACAAACAAAGCAAAACCAGAATGATCAACAACAATAATTTAAAAAATAGAAGAAGACAAAAGCAGTAGCAGCATTCAACGAAAACATAGCAGCCAGTACAGCAACAACAGAAAATATAGCAAAGGCAGAGAGAATAGCAACAGCAGGGAAAACAACAACATTAAATACCAATGAAACCATAAAATCAATAAAATAAATAAAACAAATAAAAACAAGGATAAAAATAAATAATAAAAGAAGTGAGACCACATCACATAAAAGCAAGTCTATAAAAATGCATTTTAAGAAGTGAAGAAAAGAAGATACTGATTCTGCTGTGTCCGCTATTTGGTGTGTAATGTCACCAAATATAACATCACTCTTAGAGAATCGTTTTTTATACGTTTTAAAATTCAATATTTTGACAAATTAAGTCCTAATAGTAGTCTACATTTTTAAAAAAGTTATGGTTTTAACATTTTTTTCCACACTCAAATTATTTTGTGGCCCTTACACCATTTAAATAAATCGTTTGCTATACATGAAGTCAATTGTTTCTAATTTCTTTCTACACCATACAGGTGTTAAAAAAGTGTAATGCAGGTGGCACCTTGTATGGTGGTCTCGGCCACCAGTGTATGTGTGTGTGAATTGGTGAATTTGACTGTAATGTGAGTGTAAAAAGCGCTTTGAGTGGTCGGTTGGCTAGAAAGGCACTATACAAATACAGAGTAATTTACCATTTACTATTTAAAGTCCCGCATAATTACAGCAGACCACTTTGAGTGACAGCCCTTCTACCAATAGTGTCCTTGGCTTCTCAGTCAGATCCACCACTCACTCCTCCACAGCTCAATCCTCTTGCCCAAATACAGGGTTTTTCAATTCAATTCAATTTTATTCAATTCAATTTTATTTATAAAGCCCAATATCACAAATCACAATTTGCCTCACAGGGCTTTACAGCATACGACATCCCTCTGTCCTTAAGACCCTCACAGCGGATAAGGAAAAACTCCCCAAAAAAAAACCCTTTAACGGGGAAAAAAAAAGGTAGAAACCTCAGGAAGAGCAACTGAGGAGGGATCCCTCTTCCAGGACGGACAGACGTGCAATAGATGTCGTACAGAACAGATCAGCATAATAAATTAACAGTAATCCATATGACACAATGAGACAGAGAGAGAGAGAGAGAGAGAGAGAGAGAGAGAGAGAGAGAGATGCAGGTAATGACAGTAGCTTACAACAACATTAATGAAAGTAATAATATTATAGTTATAGTTCTGGCTACTGTGGTACAATATGTTGAAAGTATGTATTAATATCTGACAGTATACTTGTGTGACAATAGTCATGTGTATAATAACAGTAGAAGTATGACTAATGACTAATGATGGCAGCAGCAGCAGGAGGCATCTGGCAGGACCACGGCAGCAGCACAACCACACACGTCACGCTGTCCAGGCACCGCTGCGGTATGAGTTAATCTGAGAGACAGTGGAGCACAAAGGCTCCGGAGAAGAAGCCGAGTTAGTGACATCCAGAATGGCCGAGTTAGCAAGATGCAGTAATAGGATGAGAGAGAGAGAGAGAGAGAGAGAGAGAGAGAGAGAGAGAGAGAGGGAGAGAGAGGGAGCCCGGTGTATTATAGGGGGTCCTCCGGCAGACTAGGCCTAAGTCAGCCTAACTAGGGGCTGATACAGGGCAAGCCTGAGCCAGCCCTAACTATAAGCTTTATCAAAGAGGAAAGTCTTAAGTCTAGTCTTAAATGTGGAGACGGTGTCTGCCTCCCGGACCGTAACAGGAGGATGATTCCACAGGAGAGGAGCCTGATAGCTGAAGGCTCTGGCTCCTGATCTGCTTTTGGAGACTTTAGGGACCACGAGTAACCCTGCGTTCTCAGAGCGCAGTGTTCTGGTGGGATAATATGGCACTATGAGCTCACTAAGATATGACGGAGCTTGACCATTTAGAGCTTTATAAGTTAACAGTAGGATTTTAAATTCAATTCTGGATTTTACAGGGAGCCAGTGCAGAGAAGCTAAAACAGGAGAAATATGATCTCGTTTCTTAGTTCCTGTTAGTACACGTGCTGCTGCATTCTGAATTAGCTGGAGAGTTTTTAAGGACTTACTAGAGCTACCTGATAATAGAGAGTTACAGTAATCCAGCCTTGAGGTAACAAAAGCGTGGACCAATTTTTCTGCATCTTTTCGGGTCAGGATAGGCCTAATTTTCGCAATATTACGCAGATGAAAAAATGCAGTCCGTGAGGTTTGCTTTAAATGAGAATTAAAAGACAAATCTTGATCAAATATTACTCCGAGGTTTCTTACGGTAGTGCTAGAGTGCTGAATAGAGAACTACAAGGCGGCTGCCTTCATCAAATTTTGTCCCGCCTCCAGCTCTTGACAGTACTCTGATGTGTGTCATAATGGAAAACGCTATTTTTTTTTAGATACAGTACAGGCCAAAAGTTTGGACACACCTTCTCATTCAATGCGTTTTCTTTATTTTCATGACTATTTACATTGTAGATTCTCACTGAAGGCATCAAAACTATGAATGAACACATGTGGAGTTATGTACTTAACAAAAAATTGTGAAATAACTGAAAACATGTTTTATATTCTAGTTTGTTCAAAATAGCCACCCTTTGCTCTGATTACTGCTTTGCACACTCTTGGCATTCTGTCGATGAGCTTCAAGAGGTAGTCACCTGAAATGGTTTCCACTTCACAGGTGTGCCTTATCAGGGTTAATTAGTGGAATTTCTTGCTATATCAATGGGGTTAGGACCATCAGTTGTGTTGTGCAGAAGTCAGGTTAATACACAGCCGACAGCCCTATTGGACAACTGTTAAAATTCATATTATGGCAAGAACCAATCAGCTAACTAAAGAAAAATGAGTGGCCATCATTACTTTAAGAAATGAAGGTCAGTCAGTCCGGAAAATTGCAAAAACTTTAAATGTGTCCCCAAGTGGAGTCGCAAAAACCATCAAGCGCTACAACGAAACTGGCACACATGAGGACGGACCCAGGAAAGGAAGACCAAGAGTCACCTCTGCTTCTGAGGATAAGTTCATCCGAGTCACCAGCCTCAGAAATCGCAAGTTAACAGCAGCTCAGATCAGAGACCAGATGAATGCCACACAGAGTTCTAGCAGCAGACCCATCTCTAGAACAACTGTTAAGAGGAGACTGTGCAAATCAGGCTTTCATGGTCAAATAGCTGCTAGGAAACCACTGCTAAGGAGAGGCAACAAGCAGAAGAGATTTGTTTGGGCCAAGAAGCACAAGGAATGGACATTAGACCAGTGGAAATCTGTGCTTTGGTGTGATGAGTCCAAATTTGAGATCTTTGGTTCCAACCGCCGTGTCTTTCTGAGATGCAGAAAAGGTGAACGGATGGATTCCACATGCCTGGTTCCCACTGTGAAGCATGGAGGAGGAGGTGTGATGGTGTGGGGGTGTTTTGCTGGTGACACTGTTGGGGATTTATTCAAAATTGAAGGCACACTGAAGCAGCATGGCTACCACAGCATCCTGCAGTGACATGCCATCCCGATGACGATCATTTATTTTTCAACAGGACAATGACCCCAAACACACCTCCAGGCTGTGTGAGGGCTATTTGACCAAGAAGGAGAGTGATGGAGTGCTGCGGCAGATGACCTGGCCTCCACAGTCACCGGACCTGAACCCAATCGAGATGGTTTGGGGTGAGCTGGACCGCAGAGTGAAGGCAAAGGGGCCAACAAGTGCTAAACACCTCTGGGAACTCCTTCAAGACTGTTGGAAAACCATTTCAGGTGACTACCTCTTGAAGCTCATGGAGAGAATGCCAAGAGTGTGCAAAGCAGTAATCAGAGCAAAGGGTGGCTATTTTGAAGAAACTAGAATATAAAACATGTTTTCAGTTATTTCACCTTTTTTTGTTAAGTACATAACTCCACATGTGTTCATTGATAGTTTTGATGCCTTCAGTGAGAATCTACAATGTAAATAGTCATGAAAATAAAGAAAACGCATTGAATGAGAAGGTGTGTCCAAACTTTTGGCCTGTACTGTATGTTTTTGGTCATTTTTGCCTTTCAGTGGATAGGGCAGCCAAGTGTAAAAGGGGGAGCGAGAGAGAGGGGATGACATGCAGCAAAGGGCCACAGGCTGGACTCGATCCCGGGCTGCTGCGGCAACAGCCTTGTACACGGAGCACCTGCTCTATCCACTAAGCCACCGATGCCCCATGGAAAACACTGTTGTCTAACAAGTGTTGCACTTGTTGGATTTCTCTCATTTGTAACTGCATTTGTGGCATAATGCTGATGTGGTGGTGCAATCATAAGAAGCTCAGTGCACTGGGATAGGCGCTGCCAAAACTGCCAAAGAGGAAGAAAACAGCAGTCTTTTTAGGACCACAGCAAAGCAGGGGCCAAACCTGTGCTCCACAGTGTTTCCACTGGTAACATCTTTGTCACCACAACAAAAAAACCAAACACTTAAAACAAAGTTCCCTTTCCCTGCCATGAAACGATTGATTGATATCACCAGTTGGAGTTTATAAATGCCGTTGCAAACGGCAGTTGAACTTACAGGCAGGAAATCTGTTTTAAATGGTGTGTAATCTGTCAAGCCAGCAGTGGCAACAATGTAACTGTCAGCTGACAAAACAAATCAAACAACTTTGCACAGTCATTGAAGAGGCGTGGGCCAATATTCCACAGGCCACAGTCAACAACCTGATCAACTTGGTGTTGCACTGCATGAGACAAATGGTGTCACAGGAGATACTGACTTTGAGTCTTTGTATCTAGAAAATACATTTCTTTAGCATTAGCTATGTGAGATCCTAATAAATGTCTTTTTCAAGATCAAATGTCACATTGTAGAGTTTCCTTCTATTGTGACCATCCCAAGGCACACCTGTGTAGTAACCTGACGTAATATATCATGTACTTTGACACGCCTGTCAGGTAGATAGATTATCTTGGAAAAGGACAAGTGTTAACTAACGTGGATTTTAACAACATTGCAACCAAAGTCTGAGAGGAATGAATCTATTGAGTGTATAATTAAGTTATTGGATGTTAGATATTAGATATTAGATGTTAAACTTAAGCCAGTGAAACACGGGAACAAAAACAAAGTGTTGTGTATATATTTTTATTCAGTGTATGTACATACACCCTCTGGTGACAATCTACAATCAGTCATTTATCAAGTTCAAGGTACACCCAAGTTTAATAAACAATAAAGCTTTTTTTGTTGGTCATTTGCAGGCCAACCATGAGGGTAACTGTGACTTCATGATCATCTTGTGTCCCTCCTGCAAAGAGCTGATGAGAGCCAATGAGCAGGAGCGCCACAACGAGAGAGAATGTCCAGAGAGGACCCTCAACTGCAAATACTGCAAAGAACCCTTCCTGTTAAAGAACATCAAGGTCAGGCTTCTTTGTATTACTATTATCAAAAAGTGTTCAAGTATTTCTCCATTTGTCATAACATGATGGAAGTACAGACCTTGGGTCATGTGATAACCTTCAGTTGTCCACTGACTCCTAGGGTGCGTAGCAAAATGCTAGTTGAACACCCTGTTGTGTATGTTGTAATGTGCAAGCGCACTGCCTTTTTAATAGGACAGGGTTTATATACATGTTGCTGCTTATTGGGTAACACCTTTGACACACCCAACAAACAAGAGAAAAAGTACCTCAAAGCCCATTGCACATACTTATACACCATTTTGAGGAAACATGTTGGCCAACCTGGAAACTGCAGCAAAGGGTACAAACAGTTTTCAGATTGAATGTGTCCTAGGGACTTTCTGTCTTTAGGGTTCATATTTACTGCTGACTACTGCCGATCATTTAAATACCCTTGCAGTGGATTTTCATTATCGAGATTGTACCTCTTGTTTACTATCGTAAGAGGGGTTATTAAAGCCCCCACCTACTGTATGTACAAATAGCTGTTATTGTGTGCCGCACTTACTATTGGTCAGAGATTTTCAAATGATGAAGCAGAATAATTGAAAAGGGACAGATGTGAGGCAAAAATATTGTGAGAGGTGAAAAAGAAAATTAAATGGTGTGGTTTAAGAAACAGAAAGTTAAGCCGGGTTCACACCAGACGCAGTGGAGTGCTGCCCGCTTGCTTTCAGTGCCCACATTAGCCCCTTTTCCGCCGCAGGAAGTGTTATCAATTATCCGGAATTTTGAAAAACCTCTGCGCGTTTCCACCGAAATTACCCGGGTAAAAAACTTTCCCTCATCCCCAAATTTATGCTGGAAAAAGTACCTAGTAGGGGGGTAGGACTTTTTAGATTACCCGGAATTCTTGAGGGGCGGGGCTGTTTGCAGAGGAACACTGATTGGTGGAGCACACTTGCAGTGTTCCGCACTTCCTGATACGGACAGCCGCCACAAGCTTTATTTAATTTCTACAAGCTTCACTTCGTTTCTGTTTTGATTGAGGATGGGTACCGAAACCCGGTACTAAATTAGCCCCGGAGCTAAAATATTAAAGACCGTTACACACACTAATGCGACACGGTAACAGGTGAACAGCCGAGCAGCTGTGGTGAAAACAAAGTGAAGATAACTTGAAAATGACTCATGCTGACGGCAGCTACAGTCGTTACTGTAAGTGACATTAAACCTTAGCGAGAAAGAAGCCAATACTTTATCATGGTGTCTGATTGTTGTTACTGTTTCTTGTAGTTGTGTGTTTTATGGACCGAACTGAGTCTGAAATAAAGATTGAATTGAATACATGTGTTCAGCAAGCATGAACATGTAAACATGTAGACAGTGATATTCAGTATCCTCCGTCCACAGTCTCTCATCCACCGACACTAACATTATGCCTTACACAAGGACAGCACGCTAGTTTGGCTGATAGCGAATTGTTAGCAATAAGCTCAAATGACAGCTATCTGTATGTAGACTAACTTAGTCAGACACTTATCTTAAAATACTTCTAAACTGAGCTGCTGGCTGAGACAAACAGCCCCAACTCTCTACCAGCACGTAACCAGCCAAGATGGCGGAGCCAAACACAGGACATGCACCGAATCATCTACGTCATCACACTAATTGAAATAAATTTTCCAGAACTTGAGGTGAGGTGGAAACGCAAACCACACAGATTACCAGGAATTCTTTTACCCAGGTAAACAAATTCCTGGTAATAAAAGTTCCTCGAAATGTTGGTGGAAAAGGGGTTATAGAGTAATTGGACTGTTCACGCTGGATGCGGGGTGTGGCGCTGAGCGCTGGTGATCTGTTTTAGCGCCGGGTGTATTTTTTCCATTAGCTGTGAGCAAATCTGGCAAGAAAACACAGTGAAAACATACTGTTAACGATGTGAGGTGTATATTAAATGAATGATCTGACAATGATAAATAGTAGAATATGCACCCCATGCTTCCACATATTTGTCACTTGTGTCTAAACAGAGAGCGAGATAGATGAACAGAACCACACACCCACACCCCCACACATGCAATCACACACACACAGACAGACAGACAGATCCACATGCAGATGCAGACACACACAGACAGAACTCTACATGTGATTTAAACAGAGCAGAGAGCAGAATTGTTTACTGACCGGCACTGAGAAATGCGCTTCTGGTGTGAAAGGCCAGGTGACTGCTGACAGGTGGCTGTGCCGCAATTAACAAATCGGGGGGTTCCTCATCCACTGTCAACCTGGCATTAGCTGTTGTAGTTTGGCTGCTGACTTGGTACACTTACACATTTACAGTAGCAGCAGCGGCCATGACACACATTAATTGAGGGTATTAAAGGGCCAGTGTGTAAAATGGGTTGAAAACAGTGACATCAGTGATCAAATTCTAGATTGCAGGGCTCACTCACGCACCCCTCCCGTTGGGTAAATGACGGTGGCCTCGTAGGGACAAAAAGCCTTGTGCACAAGTTTTTCAGGAGTAGATCTATCTAGCGACAAGGTGAATGTTTATTTAGAAATCTAAAACATGTTACGATATTGTAATGAATCCCTCACGAGCAGGAGACCAGAGTAGCGTTCGGGAAAAAGGCCAGTTTATTTGAACACTCCAAAAACTCCGGTAACACTCCAGGGGGTAAAAGGCTCCGTCCCAAACTCTGACTCTTCTAGCGTAACACACACACTCCATACACATATACTCGTATACCATACCGAGTGGGTACCCCCTCCCCCCTCTGCTCCACCAATCTCCAGCCACTGACTGACAGCGTAGCCGGTAAACAGAGCTCAGCTGTTTATTTAGCCTAGCGATATCTCCGGACTATCGTAGCTGCAATGGATGACTTTGAACGGGATTTTGAAGAGTTTCTTGTAGCGGACACAGACCCAGAGCCATACCTGTTTGAGCTGGAGCATACAGATGAGGAACTCCATGTGTTTGATGCTGAGCGGGCGAGAAGAGAGGCTGAATGCACAGAATGGGATTCGGTGCTACCATCGTTGGGGAGATATATCATCAGGAGGAAAAGCGCCACAGAGAGTGCATCACAAGGAGTGAAGTTGCGTCTTCTTTTCCTCGCAGATGACGGTTCGGGTTCATTCTCTCCCGTTGCGTGGTAAGTGTGGTCCATTCGCAAACTTTATAACTAAAAAAACTTTTCACTACTCTCTATCTACGAACTACTAACACTCTCTGCTGTTTCCTCCTCCTTCTTCCTTCCTCCCACTGTCTTCGTTGGTTCATTTTTACACGTGAAACGCGTTCTCTGGCTGGCTGGATTGTCCGCTTGGTCTGCCGTACATACATGGTGGCGCAAGATGGCGACCTCTCTAAAGCAAGGCCCTTGCTATACATATATATGTATATATATGTATATATATATATATATATATATATATATATATAAAAGCATAATTATAAGGCTACGAAAACCAAACGAATTTTATTTTATAGCGATTATACACTTGTATAAACATATTAATGGGTAGAATATTCAGATTCAGATTCAGATTGACAATAAACCATGCCAAATATTACACACTGGCCCTTTAAGGTACTTTAAACCTTTAGCACCTGATTATCACAATTTGCTTCAAACATGACAGGATATCATTATCTCTAAAGTCCATCGCTAATAACTATCGATAAATCCCCTCAGAAATGATAGAGAAAGGACACTCCTTATACTGAAACTCCAGTACTTTTGTGATAGCTGTATGTACATCCATGGATACACTGGAAACAGGAGCTATGAAGATGTGGCCTATGCAATTTTTTTCTTCTTCTTTTTTTTATTTTTTTTTTATTTTTAATTCAAGGATGGCAACGGAAACAAAATG
Organism: Epinephelus lanceolatus; assembly: GCF_041903045.1. NCBI lineage: Eukaryota > Metazoa > Chordata > Actinopteri > Perciformes > Serranidae > Epinephelus > Epinephelus lanceolatus. The sequence goes on from NC_135742.1 coordinate 46,784,380, forward strand.
TTATTGGTTGCCCCGTTTTTGCGCTCCACTAGAACTGATTTCATTTGGAACCTCATTTGGTGCTTTCTTCTGTGAAGATAAATAAAACTTGTTACACATTGGTTTAATCAGATAGCTACCTTATTTGTCAACTTTGTGATGCCAACATTTAGATTGAACATGACAGAGGGAGATCCAGGGACAGGAGACTGTCCACTTTTGAAAATCAAGATTTAGTGTTAAGTTTGTTTGACAGATACAGTAATAGATAAAAAGATGATAGCTACTTAACTGGATGCTAGCTAACATGGTAACCATAGTGGGTTTTATCCCTTAGCTAAAAGTTTAAGCAAACGTTAGACTGATGTTTTAGTGAGAGGAGATAGCTGGGTATAGGGATTTATGAAAATGCTGTTTTCTTTCAAAAACTGTAAACTGAGGGATACGTTTATTTGGTGTGCTCCTTTGAGGAGACGACGGAGTCTCAGTTTAGGACACAGATTAAATTGAGAATTACCTCAGAAGAGGAAGTTCACACGTGGCTGGAAGACTTCCAAGCTTCCTCTGGGCAGATTTGGAGGAAATCTAAAACGTATCCAAACGCCGGACGTTATAACGCCTACAGGGTAAGTTTACCAAATTGTTACAAATTGGTATAGCTTAAAGCCAGTGATTTTTTTTCTAGCTTAGTATAACCTGATTAATTGATATTTTATAATTAAATCCAGCCTACTTGAAATAGTCTTGTGTCCCCGAAAAGGCAAATTTAAATACAAGGTAAAGTAGAAGCATGACCTGTGGGGAAGTATTTTGACCCTTTACTTGAGCAAAAGTACTTATACCACACTGTAAAAATACTCTTTTACATTTAGTCCTGAATTGCAAGTGTTACTTAGGTCAAAGTATGCAAAAATATGGAAAAATGTCCCCTGTGACTGTTATTATATATTATAATTGTATTATTGTTATGAATGCATTAAAGGTACTCTGTGTTACATTTTTACTTAACTGCGACTTAAAAGCTGAGACCTTCCTCAGCTTCCTGGGTTGCTTCTGGCAACCTGTGGACTGATTTATATTTACATGATAGATTTTCTGGGAAAAATCCAAAGGATGTGATGTTTATGGGTGTTTCAGAGTGCCTTGCCTCTCTTTAGCTCTGCTACAATGTTAGTGTGCAACACTAGCTAATTTTAGCTCAGAAATGGAGTCAGCTTACAACAGCAAATGACTGGCACCCACCAAATCTCAGTCGAAACATGCTGTGTTTTTGTCATTCATGTTTTGTGTGCAAACTTTTCAATTTGCAAACTAACTAGTAATTAGAGCTGTCAAATAATTGTAATGAAGTAAAAAGTACAATATTCTCCTCTGAGATGTAGTGGCATAGAAGTATAAAGTAGCATGAGAAGAAGACACTCAGATAAAGTACAAGCAGAGGTGGAAAAAGTACTGAAAAATTCTACTCAAGTAAAAGTACCTTTTACTTTGATGAAATTCTAAAGTACAAGTAAAGCTACCCATCTAAAAATCTACTCAAGTAAAAGTAAAAAGTAGTTCGTTTAAAATGTACTTAAAGTAGAAGTTACATAGTTACTTCCAACAACTTGATAGGGGTCACTCCTATGCAGTGCAAAAATGGTCAAGGGTTCATAAATCCAATCCAAAAACTTTCCAAGTCTCCATCTTATCTCTTCATAAACTAAAGTTATATTATTTTGAGCGACAGACACTTCATATAATGACATAACAATATACTATTTATTGTGTTATATGGTGAAACGTTTCACTTTATAACGTGATGACTTATATTGTTTACATGACGGCATGTCATTTCTGTCTGTATGGTTGAGCATTTACAATCCTCCTCTTCTCTCTGTATTGCACACAGCGGAGTTTGGACAGCAGAGTTAAATGATACATTCCAAAACTGCCTGATAATGACCTAAAGTGATAAAGCTGAGATCACAAATAAGAAAAGGGTCATAAAAGACCTTGGAATCGTAGTTCACCATTGTGATAGATTATGATTTAGGATACAATACCACCCAATTAATGCAGAAAGTAGACTGATTGATTATATCCTTAAAAAACTGAAATAGGCAGCCAGATTGTTTAAATGTTCATTAATTGCAAGTTTATTTTGTGTCTTAGGTGGGTTTAAGGTGTCAGCGCAATACCTTTCCCAATACAGCTGGGAAAAAGACCAAAATGTGGTGCCACGATGTACTTGGTCCTGAAAAGGCACACACACAGTCAAGACAGGAAGTCAAGGTAATTCAGATAAGATAATACTTAAATCATCCAGTGGAGTAAATTATTTATCACAGCAACCATGTTCATACAAAAACACAATATAACATAATATTCACAAACTGTTGAGGATCCTAATATATAAGAATGCATTCTTTAGAGATGCATTAATGTCTAATTTAGATTGGTTAAAAATTTAGTTACACTGAGGAAGAATCAGTCTGTCACTTATGATGCTCTTACTAGCAAGTGTATTTTACCTCAGTTTAATCAGCATCTGAACAACCACACTGGCAACATCCAGACTGACCCTTAAGACCCTGCCTAGAAACAAGTAGAGACTTTCTGAGCAGGCTTTGGAAATTTTTCCCCACCTACCTTCATGGATAGGAGAGAGCACTGCTGGTAAAATATGAACTATTTTGCATGGGTGCAAACTTGTCATTTGATGCACTGAGTTTTTGAATTTTTTTTTGGGGGGGGGGCTGCAAGCACAACTCCGTGAGGTGAATGATGTCAGGTTGCTGAAATTAGCCTACTCTCGTCACTACAACACATAATTTGAGTGACCATGTTTTGTTTTGCATCAGCGCTGTGTGGCAAAATGCAACATATGAATGGGAAATGAACTTGCACTTGTACAGCGTCTTTCTAGTCTTTGAACCACTTAAAGCGTTTTTACACGACTAGACGTTCATACACTGGTGGCCAAGGCTACCAAAGAAGGTGTCATCTGCTACTGAGTTAAACATTCATATGCACTCACACACCAATGGCACAACCATTGGGAGCAATTTGGGGGGGCTTTATTTTCCCAAGGACACTGTGATATGCCGAATGGAGGAGCCCGGGATCAAACTACCGATTGTCCAATTAATGGACGACTCGCTCCATTTCCTGAGCCACATCTGCTCCTAAATGACCGCCATTAATTGTATCCTAAATCTTTGACCCTCACTGTCCACCATCGCTGCGGTTACGCTTGCTTAATCTAGCTAGCTCCTCGGCTCAATTATCAGTGGCACTGGATGGGGACTTCAGAGGAGAATTTCATGCTTACTACAAAGACAGCCTGCAAGTATGTGGTAGCACATCACCAAAGTAGATTAGTGCCGTGGAAGTACTGTTAAAAGTAAATTTACCAAGAAGTGGTGCAGTGAGGAGAAATTGACATTGATACCAGTACAATAAGCAGCAGCATTTGCTGCAGATACTACACAAATGGGCATTTTTAGATCCTTTACTACAGTAAAAGTACTAAAAGAGTACAACACTGTGTACTCCTCAACAGTAAAAGTACTGTATTTCAAAACTTTATTTTTTGTTTAAGTATTATCAGCAAAATCAATCAATCATTCAATCAATAGTCATTGTGCAGTAAACATGCTGTCAGTGTTTTTCTATTCTGATGTTTGAATTAATATTTCTGCTGGGTATGCTGCATTTTACTACTGTAGATGTTTAAGGTTGTGTTTATTTGAACTCCTTTGTGTACAGGTTGGTAATTTAATCTACAGCAATTCATCATATTCTATCAGATCATCTTGTAGCGTGGCTGTCCTTTTGAGAACCACGTATCTCTAAGAAGTCAGACAAACAGCCCTGTTTTCAGCTTTGTGATGATGCATTTTCCAGCTGATCCAAGAGGGTTTTTAGAGTTTATTTATTTTAAAAAAGAAGTTTTTCAACACATAAAGGAACACTTCCTCCTTCAAATTTTCACAAACTTTATCACAGTATTTAAGACTCGCATATCTCTGAACTTTGAGACTTTATCTGGGCCATGTTTTGTTTGTTAAACAGAGAAGGGATACAAAGCTGCTGCAGGCCCTTTTTGGCAGCAAGTAAAAAAAAAAAAATCTCAAGAATGTGGCTAAATCTAGTACATCTACATTGGAAAAACTGGCATGGAATCATTTTTAAAATGGAAAAGTTGACTTACTTTTTGAAGTTCCAAAAAGAGAAGTTCAATCAAATTTGGAATAAATGAATGGAATTTATAACCCCAGTACACACATACAGTACAGGCCAAAAGTTTGGACACACCTTCTCATTCAATGCGTTTTCTTTATTTTCATGACTATTTACATTGTAGATTCTCACTGAAGGCATCAAAACTATGAATGAACACATGTGGAGTTATGTACTTAACAAAAAAAGGTGAAATAACTGAAAACATGTTTTATATTCTAGTTTGTTCAAAATAGCCACCCTTTGCTCTGATTACTGCTTTGCACAGTCTTGGCATTCTCTCCATGAGCTTCAAGAGGTAGTCACCTGAAATGGTCTCCACTTCACAGGTGTGCCTTATCAGGGTTAATTAGTGGAATTTCTTGCTTTATCAATGGGGTTGGGACCATCAGTTGTGTTGTGCAGAAGTCAGGTTAATACACAGCCAACAGCCCTATTGGACAACTGTTAAAATTCATATTATGGCAAGAACCAATCAGCTAACTAAAGAAAAACGAGTGGCCATCATCACTTTAAGAAATGAAGGTCAGTCAGTCCGGAAAATTGCAAAAACTTTAAATGTGTCCCCAAGTGGAGTCGCAAAAACCATCAAGCGCTACAACGAAACTGGCACACGAGGACGGACCCAGGAAAGGAAGACCAAGAGTCACCTCTGCTTCTGAGGATAAGTTCATCCGAGTCACCAGCCTCAGAAATCGCAAGTTAACAACAGCTCAGATCAGAGACCAGATGAATGCCACACAGAGTTCTAGCAGCAGACCCATCTCTAGAACAACTGTTAAGAGGAGACTGCGCCAATCAGGCCTTCATGGTCAAATAGCTGCTAGGAAACCATTGCTAAGGAGAGGCAACAAGCAGAAGAGATTTGTTTGGGCCAAGAAACACAAGGAATGGACATTAGACCAGTGGAAATCTGTGCTTTGGTGTGATGAGTCCAAATTTGAGATCTTTGGTTCCAACCGCCGTGTCTTTGTGAGACGCAGAAAAGGTGAACGGATGGATTCCACATGCCTGGTTCCCACTGTGAAGCATGGAGGAGGAGGTGTGATGGTGTGGGGGTGTTTTGCTGGTGACACTGTTGGGGATTTATTCAAAATTTAAGGCACACTGAACCAGCATGGCTACCACAGCATCCTGCAGCGACATGCCATCCCATCCGGTTTGCGTTTAGTTGGAAGATCATTTAATTTTCAACAGGACAATGACCCCAAACACACCTCCAGGCTGTGTGAGGGCTATTTGACCAAGAAGGAGAGTGATGGAGTGCTGCGGCAGATGACCTGGCCTCCACAGTCACCGGACCTGAACCCAATCGAGATGGTTTGGGGTGAGCTGGACCGCAGAGTGAAGGCAAAGGGGCCAACAAGTGCTAAACACCTCTGGGAACTCCTTCAAGACTGTTGGAAAACCATTTCAGGTGACTACCTCTTGAAGCTCATTGAGAGAATGCCAAGTGTGTGCAAAGCAGTAATCAGAGCAAAGGGTGGCTATTTTGAAGAAACTAGAATATAAAACATGTTTTCAGTTATTTCACCTTTTTTTGTTAAGTACATAACTCCACATGTGTTCATTGATAGTTTTGATGCCTTCAGTGAGAATCTACAATGTAAATAGTCATGAAAATAAAGAAAACGCATTGAATGAGAAGGTGTGTCCAAACTTTTGGCCTGTACTGTACTTTGTATGACACCTCAAATGTTTCATGCTTCTTTCCTTTTCAATTCAGTTTCAGTTCAGTTCTATTTATAAAGCCCAATATCACAAATCACAATTTGCCTCACAGGGCTTTACGGCATACGAAATCCCTCTGTCCTTTGGACCCTCACAGAGGATAAGGAAAAACTCCCCATAAAAAACCCTTAAACAGGGGAAAGAAAATGGTAGAAAACTCTGGAAGAGCAACTAAGGAGGGATCCCTTTTCCAGGACAGACAGACGTGCAATAGTTGCCATACAGAACAGATCAATATAATAAATTAACAGTAATCCATATGACAAAAGCTTACAATAACATTAATTGTAGTAATAATGTTATGATAATAATAACCGTAATTGTGCTTGCATATGTTGTAAGTATATATTAATATATGATAGGATATGTCTGTGACAATAATAATCATATGTGTGTAATAACAGTGGAAGTATGACTAATAATAATAGCAGTAGTAGGAGGCATCAGACAGGACCATGGCAGCAGTGTAACCACGACACACAATCAGGCGTAACTGCAATACGAGGTAACCTGCGACACAGTGGAGCACAAAGGCGAAGAAGCAGAGTTAGTGACATGCAATAAAGTCGAGTTAGCGATATGCAGTAATAGGACGGGAATGTTAGCAAATGAAGAAGAATAAACTTTTCAGAAACTGAGGAGAGAGGGAGAAGGAGAGAAGGTGCTCTGTGTATTATAGGAGGTCCTCCGGCAGACTAGGCCTATGTCAACCAAATTAGGGGCTGGTCCAAGACAAGCCTGAGCCAGCCCTAACTGTAGGCTTTATCAAAAAGGAAAGTCTTAAGTCTAGTCTTAAATGTGGAGAGTGTCTACCTCTCGGACCGAAACAGGAAGATGGTTCCACAGAAGGGGAGCCGGATAGCTGAAGGTTCTGGCTCCTGTTCTACTTTTGGAGACTTAAGAAACCACAAAGTAACCCTGCATTATCAAAGTGCAGTGTTCTGGTGGGATAATAGGGCACTATGAGCTCTCTAAGATATGATGGAGTCCGACCAGAGCTTTGTAAGTTAGGAGAAGGATTTTAAAATCAGTTCTGGATTTTACAGGGAGCAAGTGCAGAGAAACTATATGTATATATGTATATATATGTATATATATACAGTACAGGCCAAAAGTTTGGACACACCTTCTCATTCAATGCGTTTTCTTTATTTTCATGACTATTTACATTGTAGATTCTCACTGAAGGCATCAAAACTATGAATGAACACATGTGGAGTTATGTACTTAACAAAAAAAGGTGAAATAACTGAAAACATGTTTTATATTCTAGTTTCTTCAAAATAGCCACCCTTTGCTCTGATTACTGCTTTGCACACTCTTGGCATTCTGTCGATGAGCTTCAAGAGGTAGTCACCTGAAATGGTTTCCACTTCACAGGTGTGCCTTATCAGGGTTAATTAGTGGAATTTCTTGCTTTATCAATGGGGTTGGGACCATCAGTTGTGTTGTGCAGAAGTCAGATTAATACACAGCCGACAGCCCTATTGGACAACTGTTAAAATTCATATTATGGCAAGAACCAATCAGCTAACTAAAGAAAAACGAGTGGCCATCATTACTTTAAGAAATGAAGGTCAGTCAGTCCGGAAAATTGCAAAAACTTTAAATGTGTCCCCAAGTGGAGTCGCAAAAACCATCAAGCGCTACAACGAAACTGGCACACATGAGGACGGACCCAGGAAAGGAAGACCAAGAGTCACCTCTGCTTCTGAGGATAAGTTCATCCGAGTCACCAGCCTCAGAAATCGCAAGTTAACAGCAGCTCAGATCAGAGACCAGATGAATGCCACACAGAGTTCTAGCAGCAGACCCATCTCTAGAACAACTGTTAAGAGGACACTGCGCGAATCAGGCCTTCACGGTTTGCGTTTAGTTGGACGATCATTTATTTTTCAACAGGACAATGACCCCAAACACACCTCCAGGCTGTGTAAGGGCTATTTGACCAAGAAGGAGAGTGATGGAGTGCTGCGGCAGATGACCTGGCCTCCACAGTCACCGGACCTGAACCCAATCGAGATGGTTTGGGGTGAGCTGGACCGCAGAGTGAAGGCAAAGGGGCCAACAAGTGCTAAACATCTCTGGGAACTCCTTCAAGACTGTTGGAAAACCATTTCAGGTGACTACCTCTTGAAGCTCATCGAGAGAATGCCAAGAGTGTGCAAAGCAGTAATCAGAGCAAAGGGTGGCTATTTTGAAGAAACTAGAATATAAAACATGTTTTCAGTTATTTCACCTTTTTTTGTTAAGTACATAACTCCACATGTGTTCATTCATAGTTTTGATGCCTTCAGTGAGAATCTACAATGTAAATAGTCATGAAAATAAAGAAAACGCATTGAATGAGAAGGTGTGTCCAAACTTTTGGCCTGTACTGTATACATATATATATATATATATATATATATATATATATATATATATATATATATATATATATATATATATATAAAGTGAATAGAATTGGTCCAAGCACAGAACCATGTGAAACAAACTTTAGTATGTAAAGATGATTCATCATGAACATTAACAAACTGAAATCACTCGGAAAATTGGATTTAAACCAGCTCCATGCAGAACCTTTTAGGCTAATTTAATGTTCCAGTCTCTGTAGCAGAATTTGATGGTCAATTGTGTCAAATGCTGCACTAAGATCTAATAAAACAAGTACAGAGACTAGTCCTTTGTGAGAAGCAATCAGAAAATCATTTGTAATTTTTACAAGTGCTGTCTCTGTACTGTGATGCGCTCTAAATCCTGACTGAAATTCCTCAAATAAATTATTGTCATGGATAAAGTCACACAGCTGGTTTGCTGCCCACCCTGGATCCAGGGTGGGCTTTTTATGAGATTTTTTAGAAGAGGTTTAATTACATCTACCTTAAAGGACTGTGGTACATAGCCTGTTAATAAAGACATATTGTTCATGTCTAATATGAAATTGTTAACTAAAGGTACGACTACTTTAAGTGGCCTAGTTGGGATGGGGTCTAAGAGACGATGATTTAGATAAAGAAATCATTGAGGTCAGTTGTTAAAGAGTAATCGAGGAGAAGCAATGATCTCAAGTTATTCAAGTTATTAAGTAATGGTTTGATAAAGAGGGAAAGACTATTAAGTTTTCAGTTTCAATTCCATATGTCAGAACAAGATGGAGGGTGTGGTTATAAAAGTGGGTAGGTTTATGTACACTCTAACTGAAGCCAATGGAGTCTAATGATGAGATAAACGCAGTAGGGAGGCAGTCATTATCAACGTCAACATGAATATTAAAATCACCTACAATAATAACTTTATCTGATTTATGAACTAAACTGCATAAGAACTCTGAGAATTCAGAATAACATTTAGAATATGGGCCAGGAGCACAGTACACTATAACAAATAGAAGTGGCTGTGAGGTTTTCCAGGTCAGATGTAAAACTAAGGACAAGGCTTTCAAATGAATTATAATTTAGTTTAGGTTTATGGCTGATTGATTAATAGAGTAAAGTCAAAATTGGCTGCAACTCCCCCTACTCGGCCGCTGCCTTGGGGAATGTGGGTATTATTATGACTGGGAGAAGTGGATTGATTTAGATAAACATATCCATCATGACACAGCCAGGTTTCGATGTGACAGAGTAAATCAATATGATTATCTGATATTAATTTGTTCACTAACACTACTTTAGATGATAGAGACCTGATATTTTACAGTCCACATTTAATTCTCCTGTTTTGTCTTTCTGTCACATAAGAGGTTTTAATTTTTATCAAGTATTTATGTACAACTCCTCTTTTTTTAACTTAAGATTGAAATAGGTTAGATGGTCGGGGGGACAGACATCGTTTGTATAACACTATGGGTGGGTAACTGCACTAGAAGCTCAGAGAAGCATTTAAGACTGCAACTCTGATTCCTGGTTTCAACTCTGGGTTGTCAGGGTTTTGAATCACCAATTATCTTGGCCAGGTTTCTAGAGATGAGAGCAGCTCCATCCAAAGTGGGATGAATGCCGTCTCACCCAGGGGCATTGCTAGGCATAGGGCTGTGCAGGGGCACAGGCCCCCAGTCAGAAACCGCTATTTCAGTCCAGCTATTGAACTTTTCAATGTTACTGTAGCACAATAAATGTAATCAAGAAAGCCTTGTACAAGAGGGAATATTACCAAAAAAAGTCAAAATCTTAAATTAAGAGTACCTGATATGGTCTGAAACGGTATTCCCCTGATTGGGTAGCTTTTTAAACCAGCCCACCCACAGCCCACAGGCTTGAAAATGGCATATCCAAACGTTATTTAAAGTGAACCTAAACTAACCATAGTTTAATTTGGGGTCGCGATTTGGGAGATTCATGTTTTTGGCATTGACACAACAAACAGGATATTTTAACCATTAGACTTTTAACCAGATGATCTTACCTCCTTCCACCTCATCTCAAGGCAGTTGAATCGAACGCAGCTGGACTTGGTTTTTGTCTTAGAAGACGTTTCACCTCTTATCCAAGAGGCTTCATCAGTTCATGCTTGTCTGACTAGGCTGGAACTAGTCTGACAAACTGGTGTTTGACAAACTATTGAGAGATGGCTTTTCCAATTGAACATAGATGGCTTCTTTTACACCTCTTTCAAACCATCTGTTTTCCCTGTCCAAAATGTTAGAGGTTGTTTTGTTTCACCAATGTACAAGTCTGGGCAGTGAGGCAGTGAGGAATGCCCAGACTTGTACATTGGTGAAACAAAACAACCACTAAACAAACGCTTGGCCCAACACAGAAGGGCTAACTCGTCAGGGCAAGACTCAGCTGTCTATCTACACCTCAAGGAGAAAGTACACTCCTTCGAAGACAGCAATGTGCACATTTTGGACAGGGAAGACAGATGGTTTGAAAGAGGTGTAAAAGAAGCCATCTATGTGAAATTGGAAAAGCCATCTCTCAATAGAGGAGGAGGTCTGCGACACCACCTATTCCCCATATAATATAATGCTGTCCTTTTATCCTCGCCCAGGAGGTTTAACAACTTAACCTCTAAAAACAATGGTCGTTCACAAATGGCCTCATGTGACTCTAACGACTTCAATTGCAGCGTTGCAGCAGGAGTTTCAACAACTGTCGTTGACACACCATTGGAGCACTGATGAACCAGTGACATCATTGGTCTTGTGAAGACCTCCCCAGAGGTTAAATACCTGGGTGCTTCCACACCAGGTTGTCAGACTAGTTCCAGCCTAGTCAGACAAGCATGACCTCATGGCCTCACCTCCAAAGCAGCAAATAAACTACATTTATTAGATGTACCATTTTGCTAAAGGAGGCAGGGAAATAAGTAAACATCTGGCACACCCAGCAAGAGAGAGCAGGATAAGGAGGGGCCATCACTAAGTGCTAAGCTAACGTAGCTAACAAGGCTAGTAGCGTGTAAACAACAGCTGGGATTAGCAAGAAAGTCGTTGAAAGAAGAAGAGAGCTATGAGTGCTTAAACGGTACTAGTGTGGCTTTAAATGTGTAGTAAATATTTAGCAGCTGAAATGAGGAATATCAGAAAATTTGCTGGTAAGAGCTCACTAGAGCAGCACGAAGAGGCTATTACAGAAGTACTGGAAATAAGACAACACGCTTAACGCTGTACGACAGCACGTCATCACAGGGCATTTGGAAGGAGTTTGAGTTTGCCACTTTTCTTGATGGCAATAGTGGAAATGCCACTTTTTACGTACGAATGTACAGTTACATTTTTAATAGAGTGTGGGATAGTCATATGTAAGAAAGCAACACAAAAATTGCTGACCAGTTGAAGTAGAAGTATACATTGGTATGTAGGTTGTATACTTACTTGTATGTAGGTTGAATACTTACATGTGGTTAAATATAGATGTGTATGTACAGTACAGGCCAAAAGTTTGGACACACCTTCTCATTCAATGTGTTTTCTTTATTTTCATGACTATTTACATTGTAGATTCTCACTGAAGGCATCAAAACTATGAATGAACACGTGGAGTTATGTACTTAACAAAAAAAGGTGAAATAACTGAAAACATGTTTTATATTCTAGTTTCTTCAAAATAGCCACCCTTTGCTCTGATTACTGCTTTGCACACTCTTGGCATTCTCTCGATGAGCTTCAAGAGGTAGTCACCTGAAATGGTTTTCCAACAGTCTTGAAGGAGTTCCCAGAGATGTTTAGCACTTGTTGGCCCCTTTGCCTTCACTCTGCGGTCCAGCTCACCCCAAACCATCTCGATTGGGTTCAGGTCCGGTGACTGTGGAGGCCAGGTCATCTGCCGCAGCACTCCATCACTCTCCTTCTTGGTCAAATAGCCCTTACACAGCCTGGAGGTGTGTTTGGGGTCATTGTCCTGTTGAAAAATAAATGATCGTCCAACTAAACGCAAACCGGATGGGATGGCATGTCGCTGCAGGATGCTGTGGTAGCCATGCTGGTTCAGTGTGCCTTCAATTTTGAATAAATCCCCAACAGTGTCACCAGCAAAACACCCCCACACCATCACACCTCCTCCTCCATACTTCACAGTGGGAACCAGGCATGTGGAATCCATCTGTTCACCTTTTCTGCGTCTCACAAAGTCACGGCGGTTGGAACCAAAGATGTCAAATTTGGACTCATCAGACCAAAGCACAGATTTCCACTGGTCTAATGTCCATTCCTTGTGTTTCTTGGCCCAAACAAATCTCTTCTGCTTGTTGCCTCTCCTTAGCAGTGGTTTCCTAGCAGCTATTTGACCATGAAGGCCTGATTGGCGCAGTCTCCTCTTAACAGTTGTTCTAGAGATGGGTCTGCTGCTAGAACTCTGTGTGGCATTCATCTGGTCTCTGATCTGAGCTGCTGTTAACTTGCGATTTCTGAGGCTGGTGACTTGGATGAACTTATCCTCAGAAGCAGAGGTGACTCTTGGTCTTCCTTTCCTGGGTCCGTCCTCATGTGTGCCAGTTTCGTTGTAGCGCTTGATGGTTTTTGCAACTCCACTTGGGGACACATTTAAAGTTTTTGCAATTTTCCGGACTGACTGACCTTCATTTCTTAAAGTAATGATGGCCACTCGTTTTTCTTTAGTTAGCTGATTGGTTCTTGCCATAATATGAATTTTAACAGTTGTCCAATAGGGCTGTCGGCTGTGTATTAACCTGACTTCTGCACAACACAACTGATGGTCCCAACCCCATTGATAAAGCAAGAAATTCCACTAATTAACCCTGATAAGGCACACCTGTGAAGTGGAAACCATTTCAGGTGACTACCTCTTGAAGCTCATGGAGAGAATGCCAAGAGTGTGCAAAGCAGTAATCAGAGCAAAGGGTGGCTATTTTGAAGAAACTAGAATATAAAACATGTTTTCAGTTATTTACCCTTTTTTTGTTAAGTACATAACTCCACATGTTCATTGATAGTTTTGATGCCTTCAGTGAGAATCTGCAATGTAAATAGTCATGAAAATAAAGAAAACGCATTGAATGAGAAGGTGTGTCCAAACTTTTGGCCTGTACTGTATGTAGATGTGTTACATCTGTATATGTGGAAGGTTATACACACACACATATATATATATATATATACAGTCGTGAAAAAATTAGGACACTCCATTAAATATTCAGTTCTTTATTAAGAAATCTTCACATATCAATGGCTAATCTTTATTTATCTCTGGAAAAGAAGGTGATTTAATTGCAGGTGAACAACAAAAATTAACCTTGTTTTACTCATTAAACAAAAGATATCAACAAAAATGTGTATTCTAACTGAGGAAAAAGTTAGGACACCCCGCCTCCTAATAGCTAGTGTTACCTAGCCTGGTTCCAGACCATAGACCCCGCCCACTCAACTGAGTAGGCTTGCATCTCTGGTCTGGCATACTGCAGTGAATTTGCGATTTATTTCGTCCAAACGATGGACGGACCAATGAACGCCGGGGGTGGGGGCGGGTCTAGCGATTAGCCAATCAGCGCCACGCTGATGTCAAGCTGTACACCGGTGAGTAACTGGTGAAGATAGCAACAATGGCGACCGCTACAGATCCTACAGACCACATTAACGATGCTATCGAGGTATTTCGCCACTACTCGCGTTAATGGAGGATCAAATTAAGGAAGCTGCTAAACTGGATTTAACAACGATGCAGCTGGGCGTGCACGACAATGGAGACATTTTAAGCGGGCAATGCTCGCTTGTTTTCGGCACCCCCGAGGCATGGATACTAATGACATCAGATTCTGGGTGAGTCGTTGATCTCTACTGATTGGTAGGAAAAAATCTAATTCTCTCCCCCTTGTAAATCGCCTTCAATGGAGGCGATGTCAGACTGAAGGTTCTGAGAGCTTCAGTCTGACACTCAGGCTAAGTGTTACCCCCTTTGCCTGAAATAACTACAGTGATACGCTTCTTGTAACCATCTATCGGTCTCTGACATCGATGTGAGGAAAGATTGCCCCACTCCTCAACGCAGAATTGTTTCACTGTGAGATGTTTGAGGGGTTTCCTGCATATACAGCCCATTTCAAGTCACGTCACAGCATCTCAATGGGATTAAGATCTGGGCTTTGACTCGGCCATTCCATGACTCTCCATTTCTTAATTTTCAGCCAATCCTTGGTGGATTTACTGGTATGTTTTGGGTCATTGTCATGTTGCAGGGTCCAGCTCCGCTTTAGCTTTAATATTTTTTACAGATGGTCTCACATGTTCCTCAAGCACCCTCTGATACACGGACTGTCATGACATGTCAGCTTCATTAAAAGTATAGCTGCAAATTAAAAGCAACAATAGATGTAAAAACACACAGAGACAATACATCTGTTATTGGAAGCGGTTCAGCCACACTTGGTCACTGTTGATTAGTTTTTCATTCTTGACAAAATGTTTTTTTATTGACTGTATGAATGGTTTTGTTTTCAAATAAATATTTGGAAACGAAAATGTATACTTTCATGTACTTTTACAGAGTTTTGCAATATGTATAGCCTACCTATGTATCAAAATGTATAATTTTCAGCAGCGGTCTGCCGCGGTCGGAGGTATAAATGCTCAGAAGTCTAGTGTGTTTCATTTTTGTAACTTAAAGGCTTCAGAAAACATACAAGACACATTTTTAGTAAAAGTCATAGGAAGAGAAGCTTGTAGGTTTTATCTAAACAGAGTTATTTGCATTATAAAAACCGTTGTGGCGGCTCTAGGACAAGTGCACTTACAATTATCACTTCCATAAAATAAAACAAGAAATTGGAGAAGATTGAAAAAATTGTTAAAATTAAATTAGGGAACTGATCACAGATGTATTGTCTCTGTGTGTTTTTACATCTATTGTTGCTTTTAATTTGCAGTTATACTTTTAATGAAACTGACATGTCATGACAGTCAAGAACCCCCCCGGGATTCCGGCAGCCAATCAGCGTTGCGCTGCAAGTGACAGGACCCAGCAAAATACCGCTCCAGATGAGATTTCTCATCTCAAGTGACGAGCGAAAAATCGCTCTGTCGCTGTCACTGTCGCTCGGAGCCCAAGCAATTTTTCTCCCGGGCGAATATACGCTCAGTCGCCCATTTGCATTGACTTTGTATGTAAACTCGTCGCTAGGGAAAAAAAAAACGGTGTGAACACACCTTTAGATTCATCTGTCCAAAAAACATTATTCTAGAAGTCCAGGGGCCTTGTGTCCAAAGACTTGTGTGGATTTCCTACTGAAACATGGCATGCTTAAATCCAGAAAACGTACGCACAAAAACATCCAGATGTATGAATCTGTGCATATGCATGAATCCAAGCACATTTCTTTTGTACATCCCAATCAAGCGGAGGACGGCTGCCTACCGCCAAAGTGTGGCCAAAACAGGCGGGGGGACAGGAGAGGAGGAGCTCACCCCGTTTGAACAGAGAGTCGCTGCAAATGTGGGTGACACTGCTCTCCCAGGGGTGGTGGGAGCACATGTGGATGACTCGGATTACCGGTAAATAACTATAAATTTTTGTAACTTAGAACAAATGTGTTCATACGGGTCATACAATAGCCTGCTCACAGCCCTGTGAGATGGTGGTTCATGCATAAATGTTCGTGAATGAATGCAGAAGTGCGCCGGGGAAAAGGTGAGGCTGATAAAGAAATTCACACTATACGCACAGGTTTATTGACATGAGTACTTTACACACAGAGACAATCAGGGGCTTGTTAGAAAGCTCTGAAGCTGTAGTTTAACCAGCAAAAAACAGCAAGTCACTAACTTTAACCACTGACTAGTACTGATGCTGAAGACAGGATAATATTTGGGGGCGCACATGCTCAGTGAGCATCAGGGGGATTTATATTGAACGAATAAATTATTTACTCACCAAGAAGCCACCCATCGCGCACACAATGCCAGCTTGTAGTCTGTTCCCAACCATGCTGTTACTCAGAATGTATGAATCGTGTGTTGAACCTGGTCACCTCGCCACAATGTTGGTTAATTGCATTTGCGCTCACATGTGATCGAATGAAAATGCTTCCTGTTGACATAAACAAATTAATCCTGTGATGGCGCTTTTCTAGCAATGTGTATGCAGTCAATAGCTCCGATTACATTAGGTAAACCGGCTCTCGCTGCAAATTGCGCTTTAATGTTGGCCTGTTCAGCTGCATTGTATGGGAATTTGATATACCTGGCTGACATGCAGATAATGCCGTCCAACACAGCTGGCATGGCTCGGCTCAGGGTCGACTGGCACAGTCCCGATCGGTCGGCCAGCTCCCTCTGGAATGCCCCTGTTGCTAGGAACCCCAGTGTGGTCAGCACCTGTATGGATGGCTCCTCGCCGTGTCGCGCTCCAAGGCCAGCCAGGAGGATTGCCCTCAGGAATCTAAAGCGGCTGATCATCATCTTCTTTTCGTGTCTTTGATGCTGGTTGGTTATATGACAGTTTCCCATTTCTTTACACAGTCCTTTGCATTTTTATTGAACACTGCAAGATCCTTTGAGCTGCACTGGTTGGGTAGTAGGGGGCAGACAAGGCAGTACTGCATTGTATGGTCCTCTTCTCCACATTCACAGGTGGGTTTGGCCAGTTTCATAGCCCCATCTGACCATGGCAGCTTTTGATCGCCCTGTTCCTGTTCTCAGGCGGTTGAGCGTCTTCCACTGGACCCATGGTGCTTCTGAGCCCGGTGGGAGGGCTTCAGAAGGAGGGATACCCATGTCAATAGGAAGGGGGTCATCCTCAAGCCTGAGTCTGGTTTCTTCCTGTGATGCTACTAGGGGCTGGACATGGCTGAGAAAGCTTCTCCTGGACTTCAGCCGTTGGGCCGGGGGTACACGTCCGTAGAGGAGGTGGCGTTCATCACTGGTGGCCTTGGTCATCTCTACTTGGCTGGCGGCTCCCCGTCTCACATCAGCAGGGGCAATGCCAGCGAGGAGGTGCAGGTTGTTTATGTTGGTGGGCTTCAAGCAGCCAGTGATTGAGTGGCAGGTGTTATTCAACGCTGGGTCTAGTTTCTTGGCATGGGATGATCTCTCCCAAACAGGACACGCATACTCCGCAGAGGAGTAGCACAGGGCCAGAGCAGTAGATCTTTTTTTTTTTAGATCAATTATTTATTGTTCTTTTTCAAGTTACAGAGGCACATGTTCTGTGTCCAGCGTGACCCAGTACAAATTACAATGGCAACAATACCTGCCCCAACCCTAATCCCCCCAACCCATGCCTAAGACACAGTAGAATTTGCAGGCCTATGCAGATATATACAAAACAGTAACATTAGCTACAGCAGCAACAAAAATAGTAATAATGACAGAAAAAAAGTTTTTTTTTTTGTTTTTAAACGAAAGGAAAGAAAAGAATCCCCCCAATCCCCAGGGATCCCACAGGTGTTCTCAAAGAAAGCACCTATCAGATAGTAAAAAGGAAGAGAGATATAGATACTACAATAGAGCAGATATCCTTTGCAGTAGATTTGACCAGCAGGAGATGTTTTGTATTTTGGCATGGTGAGATCGAGCTATAGACAACTCCAACTGTGCAATCTCCTTATAGACCAACAGCCATTCCCTCACTGACAGTGCATGTGGTGATTTCCAGCGACAAGATATTTTTTTTGCAGCTGTAAGACTGACTAAGAAAAGTCGTTTGCCATTTATAGTAAGCTTCAATGATGAAGGTTCATTGAGTAGGAGCAGGCACTGTGAGTGAGGGACTGCTCTATCAAAGAGATTAGACAGGATGCTTGAAATGTTAAACCAGAATTTGTTAACCTCCGGGCACTGCCAGACCATGTGGATGAAGGTACAAATTTTATTGTCTGAACAAAAATCACAATAGGGATCATCTCTGAACTTCATTTGATAGAGTTTTTTAGGAGTAATATAGGATCTGTGAATGAATTTGTAATGTATCATCTAATGGTTTAAGTTTCTAGATGACAGGGTAATATTTAGCCAAATAGTATGCCAATCTAGATCTGAAGAACAATTAATGTCATTTCTCCACGTTATTAAGTGGAAGAGGTTTGTAAGAAGCCTTGGTTATGTATTTGTAAAGAGCAGAGATAATACCATTGTTTTTCTTGCATAATAATTCATGAAGGGGATTGTTTTCCAGATGTGCATCCCACGGAACACCATAAGCCCGCATTGCTGCACGCAGCTGCAAATACAAAAAAAAAAAGAAGTTCCCGGGAGGTTATACAATTTTTGTAAGTCAAGAAACTCTATATAAAAACTCTAAATAATTGGTTTGCCACCTATTAAGAGGGAATAATTGCGAAAAATGGGGGATTGATGAAAGAACTAGCTTTTGCTAATTTCTGGACTTTATGCCATACAGTAAAGATAATTGGACCAAAGTCCTGTTTCACTATTTTTTGTGGTATACTTGAATATATAAGAGTTGCTAAGTTATGTGGATGTATTAAACACTCCTCAATGGGGCGCCAAGACACTTGAGATGCTGAATTCAACCAAACAGTAAGTGGGCACAGTGCAAAGCACCATGCATACCATTCAAAGTTAGGCAGATTAACACCACCTGCTGATTTATGTCTTTGCAAGGTGGCGGCTTTAATTCTGGGTTTTTTATTATTCCATAGATAAATGCTAGTGATGGATTTTAGCTTCCTCCAGAAGCCAGTCGGAGGATCAAGGGGTAACATTGAGCTGGTGAAATTGATACAAAGTAATATGTTCATCTTTAAAATAGAAAGTCTAGACTGAAAGCAGGTGGGAAGTTTGCTCCATCTTTTTAAATCATTATGAATGTCATTAAGTACTTTGTTGTAATTTTTATTGATTAAAGTTTCCAGTGATGAAGTGATATAGACCCCTAAATATTTGAAGTGATTGACCACAGGAATGAAAAGTATTCTCATTATAGTCCCCAGAGGCATCAGTGATGATTTCATCCAATTGATTCTATATCCAGATAAATTGCCAAAATTTTCAAAGGTCTTAAGCAAATGAGGCAGTGAATTAGATTTTTTGTAAAAATTAAAATATCGTCCGCATACAAAGAGATGGAGTGTGATGTATCACCTATCATCACTGGCTCTGATGCCTCTGACTGTCGGATAGCCTGGGCAACGGGCTCTAAGGAGAGCGCAAACAAAAGGGGAGATAAGGGGCAGCCCTGACGAGAAGATCTAGAGATTGGAAACCTTGATGAGCAAAAGTTGCCGGTTAATACCACCGCAGACGGATGATTATACAATAATTTGATCATAGAAATAAAAACTTCACTAAACCCCATATGTCTAAGCACCGCCCATAAATAATGCCATTCTAGTCAATCAAATACCTTCTGTGCATCGAGCGAGAGAATGGCTGTATCATCTGACCTTGAGGCTGAATGTATGAGATGGAGAAGGCGACGGACATTATCCGATGCAAATCTAGACTTGATGAAGCCAGTTTGGTCATGGTGAATCAAATGAGGCAAATAATTCTCCAAACGGCTTGCCAAAATCTTGGCAAAAAGTTTAATTTCACAGTTTAGGAGACTCAATGGCCTATAGGAAGAGCAGTCAGTGGGTGGTTTATCCTTCTTCAACAAAACAGTTATCACAGCAACATTTGAGCTGGTGGAAAAAGAACCCTTCAAAATAGAGAAATTTGTCATGTTCAGCAGCAATGGGCCTAGACAGGACCAAAAATTAGCAAAAAACTCTGGAGGTAAACCATCCAGCCCTGGCGATCTGTCTTTATTCATTTGTTTTATAGTTTTTTCCAACTCTCCCAAAGTAAAAGGTGCCTCCAGTATGCCTGAAACCTCTGAAGTCAGTTTTGGTAAATTTAAAGATTCTAGAAATTTTGTGCAGGCTTGTTCGTCATGACTGACCTCTGAGTTATATAGATCTTGATAAAATAGTTTAAAGGTGCTGTTAATTTCCATAGGGCCGGAAGTTAAGATACCATCTTTGGTCTTAATTGCTGCAATGTTTGCTAAATCCTCATTTGTCCTTAATTTAAAAGCAAGGAGGTGACTAGGGCGTGCACTATTCACATAGTGATTTTGCCTGGTACGATGAATTATGAATTCTGCGTTCTGTCTCAATAAGCCATTGAGTTCATCCAGTAACCTTTGTCGCTTACGTATGTTTTCAGTTGAATTGTTATGTAATAGTTCTTGCTCACCAGCTGCAATTGCAATTTCCAGAGATTTAATGCGGTGCTTCCTTGTTTTATTATGTTTTGAAGCGAAGGAGATAGTTTTATTTCTGATGCAGCCCTTGACCGCATCTCACAGAACCCGGGGGTCATCGACTGAGCTGCCATTTATCTTAAGGAATTCATCCAATTCAGCCTCAAGTTCCTGTTTGAAAGTGTCGTTTTGGAGTAAAGTGGTATTAAAACGCCAATGAGGTGCTTTTGGCCTGACAGCTCTCAAAGAGAAAGTGCACAAAACAGCTCTGTGATCTGACAGTGAAACCGGGATCATATCAGTGTTACAAATGTCATGAAAAAGAGTTTTAGAGGCAAAAATATAATCAATTCTTGAAAAAGTCCTATGCCTGGCAGAAAAAAAAGAAAATTCCTTAACGGAAGGATTCATCGTTCGCCAAACACCGATTATTCCATGATCATTAGCTAATTTCTGCAAGGCAGTAGATGCTCGCTGTTGGTCTGCACTTCCTCTTAAACCTGTCCAGTCAATGTCATGAAGCCATACTGCATTAAAATCGCCGCCTATCAAAATTTGGTATTCTGGAAGGTCTAGTAATGTGGAGGCCACAGAATCATAAAAATGCTGGTCAAAAGAGTTAGGGGCATAGACACATATTAGAGCTATTTTAATGCCATTTAAAACTATTTTGCAAAAAGTAATACGACCATCATCGCTTCCACCTGTTCCTAAAACTGATACATTTAAATTGCGTTTTGCAGCGATGAGGACACCTTTACTTTTTGTTACATGACATGAGGAGGCAATCACATGATAATGTTTGTTTTGAAATCTACATACATCAGCTTCCAGAAAATGTGAATGTGAACTCTTGAATAAAAGCGATATGAACATTCTTCCTGGAGAGCATCTCAAGGGTACTTGTGCGCTTTTGAGGAGAATTAAGGCCCTGTGGGTTCCAAGACAAAACTGTGATCTTATTCATAGCCATTATTATTCATATGTAGCAATACTGACACCAGGGAAGCCTGTACCTCTTCTTTCAAAAGTTTAAGGAGGGTGGACGCCGAGTTACCTACGCCACCGCCATGACACCGGACCTCCCCCAGACTGCTGCTATGTGCTGTGGCTCCCCATTTGGAGTTGGTCAGCTTCCGGAGGATGTTATTTCGGGAGTTAACGTTCAGTTTGGTGTTTTTGATGTGTTCCTTATAGGAGAGAGTGCGATCCAGTGTTACACCAAGGTAGACAGGGTTGGTGCAGTGCTCAAGGGGTGTTCCAGACCATGTGATTTTAAGGGGTCTGTTTGCTTCCCGGTTCCTGAGATGGAACGAGCAGGCTTGGGTCTTCGCAGGGTTTGCGTGTAGGTGGTTGCGCTCGTAATAGAGGTGTAGCTCATCTTTAGGGCTGAGGTGAGATTTGCTTCTACAGCTTCAAACGTACTCTTTTGGGATGTTACACAGAGGTCATCAGCGTAGATGAACCGTTCAGTGTTCTGTGCCATTGGCTGGTCATTGGTGTAGATGTTATATAGTAGTAGAGCTAGCACACTACCTTGAGGCAAGCCATTCCGTTGTCGTCGCCAGTGACTTTGCTTGTTGTTCAGGACAACATAGAAGCGCCTATCTTTCAGGAGGGCTCCGATGAGGTCTGTGAATGCCAGGTCTTTGGTATTCTCCAAGATCTTTTTCAGGAGGAGGCCGATCTATGGCTTTGCCAGTCTTAAGGGCTTTCATGCTGATATTGAGCTCTTCAAGGGAGAACGTCTCAGTCAGTCCGGTGTTTTGGGAGTGCTGAAGTCGGTCTACCTTTGGTCTTGGCTGTTTGGTGGTGGATTTCCCGTTGAGCAGCAACTGATATGCAACTTGGTTGGCTGTGGTGGTATACTGTTGCTGTGCTGGTGTTGATGGGTCATTGCTGATTTTTCTGATGAGGCTCCATGCCTTTTTTGCTGTTTTTTGCCATATCAGTTGTCTCCAGTAGAGTTTGCCATTTCCGCAGGCAGCATTCTGATAGGGAGGTCATGAGTCTCTCACCTACTTCGATGGTCCTTTCAACAAAGGGGTCAGATTCGTAGAGCTGTTGGTATTGGTTTAACTCTAGTCTGTTAATCAGCCCTAAACCTAAACTAGATTATAAGTCATTTGAAAGCCTCATTCTTAGTCTTTTACATCCGACCTGGAAAACCTCGCAGCCACTTTTATTTGTTATAGTGTACCATGCTCCTGGCCCGTATTCTGAATTTGTATCTGAATTCTCAGAGTTTTTATCCAGTCTAGTTCTTAAATCAGATAAAGTTATTATTGTAGGCGATTTTAACATTCATGTCGACGTTGATAATGACTCCCTGGTTACCGCGTTTATCTCACTATTAGACTCCATTGGCTTCAGTCAGGGTGTACATGAACCCACTCACTGTTTTAACCATACCCTCGATCTAGTTCTGACGTATGGAATTGAAATTGATAACCTAACAGTCTTTCCACAGAATCCCTCGATATCGGATCATTATTTGATTACTTTTGATTTCTTTTTACTCGATTACACGCCACTCAGTAACAGTTACTATACTAGATGTTTATCAGATAGTGCTGTCGCAAAATTTAAGGAAATGATTACTCCTTCGTTAAATTCAATACCAAGTCCTTCAGTAACAGAGGTTTCCTGTACCGACTTTAACCTCTCCCAAATTGATCATTTTGTTGATAGCGCCGTAGGCTCGCTGCGAACAACGCTCGACTCTGTAGCTCCTCTTAAAAAGAAGTTAACAAAGCAAAGAAAGTTCGCTCCTTGGTATAACTCTCAAACCCGTAAGTTAAAACAAATATCGCGAAAGTTTGAAAGGAATTGGCGATTAACCAAACTGGAAGAATCTCGTTTAATCTGGACAGACAGTCTCAAAACTTATAAGAGGGGCCTCCGCAATGCCAGAGCAAACTATTACTCAGCTTTAATAGAAGAAAACAAGAATAACCCCAGGTTTCTTTTCAGCACTGTAGCCAGGCTGACTGAGAGTCAAAGCTCTATTGAGCCTTGTATTCCTTTAGCCCTTAGCAGTAATGATTTTATGAGCTTTTTTAATGACAAAATTCTAACTATTAGAGGCAAAATTCATGACCTCCTGTCCTCAGATAGTAGGCCTACCTATCTAACCTCAAACACAGCTGTAAGACCTAATATATATTTAGATTGTTTCTCCCAAATTTCTCTTCAAGAATTGACTGCAGTGATTTCTTCATCTAAATCATCAACGTGTCTCTTAGACCCCATCCCAACTAGGCTACTTAACCCTTAGATGCATAAGTGGGGTCAAAAATGACCCCAGGGGTTGTTTTTCTTCAATATCTATGGAATTAAAAGTTTTTTATCATTTCATATTCCAGGTATTCCTCATAAAACATGTTTTTGACATGCCATTTGCATTTTAAAAAAAATTATATACATTTTAAGAAGTTGTTGTTTTTGTATCACTACCCCACTCTTCCATAAGTGGGGTCAAAAATGACCCCAAGCATTTCCTATGGAATATCAAGGGTTAGACCTAGGAATCTTTGATTCTTATTGACTGTGACTGTCAGGTATACATTTACTGTTGCACTTACACATCTAATGCCAGTAGTCTCACCACCCAGGAGGATTTTTATACAGCAACAGATATGTTAGTATTATATTCATTTTATATCTTGGAATACATATGACGTTATAAAATATGAACTTATTTTCTACATCCATGACTTTTGTGTGATAAAGTATAGTATTATTGTCATCAAATCAGCCTACTTTGTACTTAGCTAACACTAGCTAACTACAATGTAGGTACTAGTTAGCTAACTACAATGTAATGTTAGTACTGTAATGTTAGCTAGCTAACATTACTGCATTTGTTGTGTAGAAATAAGCAGCCTTACTATGATATTTATAGCTTCCTTGTAATAAAGTCTTACCATTATTGTGTGTGTGCTTGCGCGCATGTTAGGTAGCCTATTATGCTATTATTGATTATTCAATGATGTCATTAGTAAGTGTGTGTGTGTGTGTGTGTGTGTAACATTACTGCATTTGTTGTGTAGATATAAGCAGACTTACTATGATATTTATAGCTTCCTTGTAATAAAATCTAACCCGTTAGGTAGCCTATTATACTATTATTGATTATTCAATGATGTCATTAATTGTCAAAATGTTAATAAAAAGTGATAAATGAACATGTCAATCATTAAATCATTCTTTTGTTGACCAAAATATAATACAAATCATCATCTTTAACCAAAATGAAAGAAATTGCTTAAGTTTATCACATAAAACGCATTGATTCTAATTGGGGTCATTTTTGACCCCACTTACGGAAGAGTGTAGGTATTGGTAGGTCATGCATCTAAGGGTTAAGGAGGTCTTACCTTTAGTTAACACTCATATATTAGATATGATCAATATATCCTCATTATCAGGCTATGTACCACAGTCTTGTAAGGTAGCTGTAATTAAACTAAAAAAGCCCACCCTGGATCCAGAGGTGTTATCTAATCTTCCCTTTATGTCCAAGATCCTTGAGAAAGTAGTCGCAGACCAGCTGTGTGATTTTCTCCATGATAATAATTTATTTGAGGAATTTCAGTCAGGATTTAGAGTGCATCATAGCACTGAGACAGCACTAGTTAAAATTACAAATGACCGTCTGATTGCTTCAGACAAAGGACTCGTCTCTGTACTTGTTTTATTAGATCTTAGTGCGGCGTTTGACACTATTGACCATCAAATTCTGCTACAGAGACTGGAACACTTAATTGGCCTAAAAGGTTCTGCACTAAGCTGGTTTAAATCTTATTTATCTGATCGTTTTCAGTTTGTTGACGTTCATAATGAATCATCCTTATGTACTAAAGTTTGTTTTGGAGTTCCGCAAGGTTCTGTGCTCATACCAATCCTATTTATTCTATATATGCTTCCTTTAGGCAACATCGTTAGAAATCACTCTGTAAATTTCCATTGTTATGCGGATGATTCACAGTTGTATTTATTGATGAAGCCAGAAGAAAGTAATCAATTAACTAAACTCCATAACTGCCTTAAAGACATAAAAACCTGGATGAGCACCAATTTCCTGGTGTTAAATTCAGACAAAACTGAAATTATTGTTCTTGGCCCCAAACAACTCAGAGACTCTTTATCTGATGACATAAGTTTCTCTAGATGGCATTGCTCTGGCCTCTGGCACTACCATAAGAAACCTCGGAGTAACATTTGATCAAGATTTGTCTTTTAGTTCTCATTTAAAACAAACCTCACGGACTGCATTTTTTTATCTGCGTAATATTGCGAAAATTAGGCCTATCCTGACCCGAAAAGATGCAGAAAAATTGGTCCACGCTTTTGTTACCTCAAGGCTGGATTACTGTAACTCTCTATTATCAGGTAGCTCTAGTAAGTCCTTAAAAACTCTCCAGCTAATTCAGAATGCAGCAGCACGTGTACTAACAGGAACTAAGAAACGAGATCATATTTCTCCTGTTTTAGCTTCTCTGCACTGGCTCCCTGTAAAATCCAGAATTAAATTTCCTACTGTTAACTTATAAAGCTCTAAATGGTCAAGCTCCGTCATATCTTAGAGAGCTCATAGTGCCATATTATCCCACCAGAACACTGCGCTCTGAGAACGCAGGGTTACTCGTGGTCCCTAAAGTCTCCAAAAGTAGATTAGGAGCCAGAACCTTCAGCTATCAGGCTCCTCTCCTGTGGAATCATCTTCCTGTTACGGTCCGGAAGGCAGACACCGTCTCCACATTTAAGACTAGACTTAAGACTTTCCTCTTTGATAAAGCTTATAGTTAGGGCTGGCTCAGGCTTGCCTTGTACCAGCCCCTAGTTAGGCTGACTTAGGCCTAGTCTGCCGGAGGACCCCCTATAATACACCGGGCACCTTCTCTCCTTCTCTCTGTCTCTCTCTCTCTCTCTCTCTCTGTCTCTCTTTCTGTCTCATAGTGTCATACGGATTACTGTTAATTTATTATGCTGATCTGTTCTGTACAACATCTATTGCACGTCTGTCCATCCTGGAAGAGGGATCCCTCCTCAGTTGCTCTTCCTGAGGTTTCTACCCTTTTTTTCCCCCCGTTAAAGGGTTTTTTTTGGGGAGTTTTTCCTTATCTGCTGTGAGGGTCCAAAGGACAGAGGGATGTTGTATGTTGTAAAGCCCTGTGAGGCAAATTGTGATTTGTGATATTGGGCTTTATAAATAAAACTGATTGAATTGATTGATAGTTTGCTGCTTGGAGCATCAAGGCTGGGGATGTATTGAGTGCTGCAGCCTCTTGGGATGTTCTTCCGGGCTGCCTGGTGCACTAGCTTGGTGAAGATTTCATAGTTTTTTGGGTCCGCTGGAACGTGGGTGATCTTCCGTTCAAGATCTTCTTGGAAGCCAGGCCAGTTCGCTTTCCCAAAGTTGAATCTTCTCCGGAAAGGAACTGTGGCTGGGGTAACTGCAGCATTGACTGTAAGGCCAATGGGGCGGTGTTGGGTTTTTGGCAGTGGCTCCAGTACCAGCTTCTTGCTCAATCCAGAGATGCTATGGCTGACAAACACGATATCAGGGTTGTAGCCGACTTTCCATCGCCCACTATTAAAGGACTTTGGTTGTTTGGCATCATGGATCAGGTAGAGCTGGTTGGTTTCGGCCCATGCTTCCACTGCATCTCCATCTGCGTTGTTTCCAGTGTATCCCTATTGTGAGCTGTGGCTGTTGAAGTCTCCAATCACTGTCCTTGGTTTCCCAGATGATGGTATTTCTGGCATCAGGAAAGGTGTGGGAGGTGTTTTGTAGACGGAGGTGATGGCAATTCCTCTGAGCTCAGCGGTTAGGACCTCAGTGTTGTTTTCATCGCTCTTTGATGTTGATTTGATGATTGTCCCATTTTTTGGAAGCATGACGCTTCCATGTTTCTCATGTGGTCTTTCTATGAGGGTGGCCATGCCTTCCACCCGAGGGCGGGGGTGTTTGGGTCCGCGGTGGGTTCTTGAAGGCAGAGAATATCACAATGATGCTCTCTGCAGAGTTTGGCTACAAGTTCTTCTTTGGTTGCAGACAGTCCTTCAACATTTAGAGATATGATGGTCAAAGCTGGCTTTGAAGCGGCTGATGAGCCAGTTGTCATCATGTGCCAATCCTCTCTGTCTCTTAACACAAGCTCTCTTTGCATTGCACCATTTACAATGTCTTATAATACTGCTAAAGCAGCCATTGGTGGATGTGTTAATTGTTCATCAGTGTTAATTGTTCATGTGTCTCTGAGGACTAATTGTTTTCACATTTATTTATTTTAACAGTTTCCCAGCATCACCTGTAAGTGTCACCAAAGGATCAGCAGCTGTAGAAATGTGCGTACGCCAGCCATGAAGTTGTCGTGAGGCACCACACATTCCCACGGTCATTTCACTCTTGATACATCTGAACTTTGCTGTGGAGAAGGACGTACGCCACGTTTTTGTGCATACGCACCCTTTGTACATGAGGCCCATGGTCTTGTCTAGGTTCTCTCTGGCAAGCTTCAGTCTGGCCTTCATGTTTCTCTTAGAGAGCAAAGGTTTCCTCCCTGCACACCTCACATGAAAGTTAAACTTGTTCAGTCTCTTTATGATTGTAGAGGCATGCACTTTCACATCAACAGTAGCAAGAAACTGCTGTAGGTCCTGTGATGACATTTTAGGGTTTTTGGAGACTTCTTTTAGCATCTTGCGGTCTGCTCTCGGGGTGAACTTGCTTTGACAGCAAGACCTGGGCACCTGGGTGTCCTAATTTATTCTTCACCAGAAATTGCATTTTTTTTTTAAATTACATTTTACAGAAAGTTTTAAAAAGTCTTTTCTTCAGTTTTAATTTTTTAGGTATATTCCTTGAATCTCTCAGTATTGTTAAAATTGATATTAAATATCCATATGGGTGTCCCAATTTTTTCACATGACTGTATGTATACAGTACAGGCCAAAAGTTTGGACACACCCTCTCATTCAATGCGTTTTCTTTATTTTCATGACTATTTACATTGTAGATTCTCACTGAAGGCATCAAAACTATGAATGAAAACGTGGAGTTATGTACTTAACAAAAAAAGGGTAAATAACTGAAAACATGTTTTATATTCTAGTTTGTTCAAAATAGTCACCCTTTGCTCTGATTACTGCTTTGCACACTCTTGGCATTCTGTCGATGAGCTTCAAGAGGTAGTCACCTGAAATGGTTTCCACTTCACAGGTGTGCCTTATCAGGGTTAATTAATGGAATTTCTTGCTTTATCAATGGGGTTGGGACCATCAGTTGTGTTGTGCAGAAGTCAGGTTAATACACAGCCGACAGCCCTATTGGACAACTGTTAAAATTCATATTATGGCAAGAACCAATCAGCTAACTAAAGAAAAACGAGTGGCCATCATTACTTTAAGAAATGAAGGTCAGTCAGTCCGGAAAATTGCAAAAACTTTAAATGTGTCCCCAAGTGGAGTCGCAAAAACCATCAAGCGCTACAACGAAACTGGCACACATGAGGACGGACCCAGGAAAGGAAGACCAAGAGTCACCTCTGCTTCTGAGGATAAGTTCATCCGAGTCACCAGCCTCAGAAATCGCAAGTTAACAGCAGCTCAGATCAGAGACCAGATGAATGCCACACAGAGTTCTAGCAGCAGACCCATCTCTAGAACAACTGTTAAGAGGAGACTGCGCAAATCAGGCCTTCATGGTCAAATAGCTGCTAGGAAACCATTGCTAAGGAGAGGCAACAAGCAGAAGAGATTTGTTTGGGCCAAGAAACACAAGGAATGGACATTAGACCAGTGGAAATCTGTGCTTTGGTGTGATGAGTCCAAATTTGAGATCTTTGGTTCCAACCGCCGTGTCTTTGTGAGACGCAGAAAAGGTGAACGGATGGATTCCACATGCCTGGTTCCCACTGTGAAGCATGGAGGAGGAGGTGTGATGGTGTGGGGGTGTTTTGCTGGTGACACTGTTGGGGATTTATTCAAAATTGAAGGCACACTGAACCAGCATGGCTACCACAGCATCCTGCAGCGACATGCCATCCCATCCGGTTTGCGTTTAGTTGGACGATCATTTATTTTTCAACAGGACAATGACCCCAAACACACCTCCAGGCTGTGTGAGGGCTATTTGACCAAGAAGGAGAGTGATGGAGTGCTGCAGCAGATGACCTGGCCTCCACAGTCACCGGACCTGAACCCAATCGCGATGGTTTGGGGTGAGCTGGACCGCAGAGTGAAGGCAAAGGGGCCAACAAGTGCTAAACACCTCTGGGAACTCCTTCAAGACTGTTGGAAAACCATTTCAGGTGACTACCTCTTGAAGCTCATGGAGAGAATGCCAAGAGTGTGCAAAGCAGTAATCAGAGCAAAGGGTGGCTATTTTGAAGAAACTAGAATATAAAACATGTTTTCAGTTATTTCACCTTTTTTTGTTAAGTACATAACTCCACATGTGTTCATTGATAGTTTTGATGCCTTCAGTGAGAATCTACAATGTAAATAGTCATGAAAATAAAGAAAACGCATTGAATGAGAAGGTGTGTCCAAACTTTTGGCCTGTACTGTATATATATAGGCTATGTACAGGTGCACATCTGGTGCCCAGACCGCATCCTAATGCCAACCAGCCCCCTTGGTACATTATCCTACGCCTTTCAAGGTGGAGGGATAAACAAGATATTATGAGAGCTGCAGCCCAGAGGAAAGATCTGGTGTGGGAAGGGCAGCGTTTCTCGGTGTACCAGGACTTTTCTGCAGAGGAATCCTGGAGACGCGCGCAGTACAACGACCTGAAGAAATCGCTCCTAAAGCTGGCGTGAGGTTTGGAGTGGTTTACCCTGCCACTCTTATTGTCACCATTGATGAGCAGAAGTTCACATACGGGAAGATGCCGAAAAAGACCTGAGGCAGCGTCTCCCACGATTCTTTGACGCCTGATATGACTGTGGACAGAAATGTAGTCCAAATGCGTCTCAGAGCAGCGCGCAGGATATCAGGTAATATGAACATGGTAACAGGTTTCAGTGATTGATGTATAGTAATTGGTTTTGATTATACAATCATAATTTGTTTTGAGACCTTATGTGGGAACCATGGGTAAATTCCCTCACTCTCTGAACAAGTTCTTTCTTTCTTATGGGCTCGTATTTAGTTTAATTTACCTTGGGTAGGGCAGAGGGACTTCAGCTGTGCCTACGCCACACTTTCACGGATATGGGACATCTATGTTATGTATCTGGCTTTATTGCCAGACAGGCCTTTTGGCATTTCTGTTGTTATTGTTGTAGGTCTGTTTGCCTCTTATGTGTATGTATGCCTGTTAGCCCCTCCCCTCTCTTTTTTGGTACATGGTTATGGTACAAGCAGAGTTTTAAAGTTCAGGGCTTGAATGTTTTCTCTCAAAGATGGATAAAAATTTAAATACTATTAAGGTGGTGACTTTGAATGTAAATGGTATCCAGAATAAAATTAAAAAACATAAGATCCTTACTTATCTAATGTCCCTTAATTGTGATATCGCTATGTTACAGGAGACTCAAACTTAAAACAGCAGTGGGTGGGGCAGGTCTCCTCCTCAGGACGTCAGGCTAGTCGGGGGGTGAGCATTTTAATCTCCAAAAGTATAGCATTTAAACTGAGTAAGATCCACACTGATCTTGAGGGTAGGTATATCATAGTTACTGGTCTCTTGCAGAATCAAAAACTTACACTGGTGAATATTTATGCACCTAACATATCTCTCTCTCTATCTAATTTTTTATCGGCCCTCTATCCAGTGATTTCCTGCCATATGGAAGGACCGCTTATCATTGCAGGAGATTTCAATTGTGTGTTAAATGCATTATTAGATAGGTCGAATGGTCCTCTTCCATCAGATAGGCGAAATTCGGCTGCAGTGCATGAGTTTCAGATGCAGTTATCAATCAGTGATGTTTGGCGCATGGTAAAGTCAGATAATCAGGAATATACTTTTTTCTCTAACCCACATAGCTCTTATTCCAGAATAGACTGCATCCTCATGTCCTCAAACCTTACTCAAAATATAATTAATTCTCAAATTCATAGTATTCTTGTGAGTGATCATGCAGCTGTATCTGTCTCTTTTGCTTCACCTTCCAATCCTTATAGATCTAAGCAGTGGCGACTAAATACTTCTCTTCTTAAAAATACAGATTTTGTTTCATAATTGGAAACAAAATCTCTGAATTTTTTTTAAATAAATTTGAACTCAGTATCAACTGTGTCCACTGTATGGATAGCCTTTAAGGCCACATGCAGAGGATGGATCATCAGCTACGCAACAGCTGAGAAATGTAAAAAAGCAGAGAAAAAGTTACATTTAAATGTTAAACTGAGGAAACTGGAGGAACGGCTGAAACTTCAAACTTAGATCTTAGAAAATCTCTCACTGCAACCAGGGGAGACCTACAGAGGATTTTACATGAGGAGATAGCCTATGCTTTATTTAGAACACGAAGACTGTATTTTGAGTCAGGTGACAAGGCTGGGAGGATGTTGGCGAATAGAATAAAACAGATAGAGAATAGGCAGTTTTTTCCAGCAGTTAGAGATGAACAAGGTAGACTACAGTGTGATGTTAAGTTAATTTCCCAAACTTTTAAACAGTATTATACTAAATTATATGGAACAGAGGGTGGGGCCAGTAAAGAAAAGATGGATGTCTTTTTTAAGCATTTGGAGCTCCCTTCTGTGGAGAGGGAGGATAAACTTGTGTTAGACGCCTCCTGAACAAGGTCAGAGATTGAGACTGTGATTGCGAAAATGGCTTGTGGGAAAACTCCAGGGGAGGATGGTTTTGGTGCAGAATTTTATAAATGTTTCCAAAAATCAGTTATCCCCCATATTACTTTTACTTTATGAAGAAATTATTGAACGTGAGATCATGCCTCCCTCCATGTGTAAAGCCATCGTATCCCTTTTGCCCAAAGCTGGAGAAGACTCTACTCTAGCAGGAAACTACAGGCCATTAGGTCTTCTTAATAGTGACTACAAAATACTGGCAAAGACACTTGCCCTTCGATTGGAAGGTGTAGTCCCATCCATAATACAAGTAGACCAAGCTGGTTTTATTCCGGGCCGTCTAGCTGCTAATAATATGCACAGGCTTTTTCATGTACTGCTGGGTGCTGACTCCCTTAATGAGCCTGCAATAGCTGCATCACTTGATGCAGAGAAGGCCTTTGACAGAATTGAATGGCCTTACCTTTTTTATTCTTTTGAAAAGTTTGGTTTCGGTCCTAGGTTTATTAGATAGGTTAAGGCCCTTTATTGTAATCCAATCTCAGCTGTCAAAATTAATGGCCTTATTTCAGATTTTATCCCCCTGCAACGTGGAGTGAGGCAGGGATGTCCCGTCAGCCCCCTTCTTTTTGTCATCTCCGTGGAACCCCTGGCCCGTGCAATCCGTGCTTGTTCAGACATACAGTACAGGCCAAAAGTTTGGACACACCTTCTCATTCAATGCGTTTTCTTTATTTTCATGACTATTTACATTGTAGATTCTCACTGAAGGCATCAAAACTATGAATGAACACATGTGGAGTTATGTACTTAACAAAAAAAGGTGAAATAACTGAAAACATGTTTTATATTCTAGTTTCTTCAAAATAGCCACCCTTTGCTCTGATTACTGCTTTGCACACTCTTGGCATTCTCTCCATGAGCTTCAAGAGGTAGTCACCTGAAATGGTTTTGTCACAGTCTTGAAGGAGTTCCCAGAGATGTTTAGCACTTGTTGGCCCCTTTGCCTTCACTCTACGGTCCAGCTCACCCCAAACCATCTCGATTGGGTTCAGGTCCGGTGACTGTGGAGGCCAGGTCATCTGCCGCAGCACTCCATCACTCTCCTTCTTGGTCAAATAGCCCTCACACAGCCTGGAGGTGTGTTTGGGGTCATTGTCCTGTTGAAAAATAAATGATCGTCCAACTAAACGCAAACCGGATGGGATGGCATGTTGCTGCAGGATGCTGTGGTAGCCATGCTGGTTCAGTGTGCCTTCAATTTTGAATAAATCCCCAACAGTGTCACCAGCAAAACACCCCCACACCATCACACCTCCTCCTCCATGCTTCACAGTGGGAACCAGGCATGTGGAATCCATCCGTTCACCTTTTCTGCGTCTCACAAAGACACAGCGGTTGGAACCAAAGATCTTAAATTTGGACTCATCAGACCAAAGCACAGATTTCCACTGGTCTAATGTCCATTCCTTGTGTTTCTTGGCCCAAACAAATCTCTTCTGCTTGTTGCCTCTCCTTAGCAGTGGTTTCCTAGCAGCTATTTGACCATGAAGGCCTGATTCGCGCAGTCTCCTCTTAACAGTTGTTCTAGAGATGGGTCTGCTGCTAGAACTCTGTGTGGCATTCATCTGGTCTCTGATCTGAGCTGCTGTTAACTTGCGATTTCTGAGGCTGGTGACTCGGATGAACTTATCCTCAGAAGCAGAGGTGACTCTTGGTCTTCCTTTCCTGGGTCGGTCCTCATGTGTGCCAGTTTCGTTGTAGCGCTTGATGGTTTTTGCGACTCCACTTGGGGACACATTTAAAGTTTTTGCAATTTCCCGGACTGACTGACCTTCATTTCTTAAAGTAATGATGGCCACTCGTTTTTCTTTAGTTAGCTGATTGGTTCTTGCCATAATATGAATTTTAACAGTTGTCCAATAGGGCTGTCGGCTGTGTATTAACCTGACTTCTGCACAACACAACTGATGGTCCCAACCCCATTGATAAAGCAAGAAATTCCACTAATTAACCCTGATAAGGCACACCTGTGAAGTGGAAACCATTTCAGGTGACTACCTCTTGAAGCTCATGGAGAGAATGCCAAGAGTGTGCAAAGCAGTAATCAGAGCAAAGGGTGGCTATTTTGAACAAACTAGAATATAAAACATGTTTTCAGTTATTTACCCTTTTTTTGTTAAGTACATAACTCCACATGTGTTCATTGATAGTTTTGATGCCTTCAGTGAGAATCTGCAATGTAAATAGTCATGAAAATAAAGAAAACGCATTGAATGAGAAGGTGTGTCCAAACTTTTGGCCTGTACTGTATATGGTGTTAACTTATATGAATATGATAGTAACTGAGCTTGCACGCTGATGATATATTACTGACACTGAGGAGACCATTATCTTCCTTTCCAGCAGTTTTAAATTTAGTTAATACCTTTGGAGGTTTTTCAGGGTGCAAAATTAATTGGAAAAAAAGTGAGGTGATACCTCTTAATTCTAACACATTCAAGTCTGATCTTGGAG
Organism: Epinephelus lanceolatus; assembly: GCF_041903045.1. Classification (NCBI taxonomy): domain Eukaryota; kingdom Metazoa; phylum Chordata; class Actinopteri; order Perciformes; family Serranidae; genus Epinephelus; species Epinephelus lanceolatus. Next base: position 46,819,206 of record NC_135742.1, read on the forward strand.
ATACACTGTTTTTGTGGCAATTAAAGGGAATTAAATATTTAGGAATTATTATTAAAGCCCCAGTCACAGAAATATTTAGTTTGAATGGCCCATCTATCCTGCGTGCAGTAAAAGATGACCTTGAGAGATGGTCCAGCTTACCACTTTCTTTGTGGGGCAGAGCCGAACTTTTGAAAATGAATGTATTGTCTAGACTTACGTATATAATTTCTTATATTCCTCTTAAGTTCCCTGACTCTTGGTTTGAAGAAATACATTCCCTTTTCATCAAGTTTTTATGGTGTGAAAATAAACCTAGAATTTCATACAAAAAGTTATGCATCCCCAGATCCAAAGGTGGACTAGGTGTTCCAGATTTATTTAATTACTATATTTCATATAACGCACGGTATCCACTCTCATGGGCATATAAGGATCACTATCGGGTGTGCAGTTGGGAACAGCTTGAGGAATCGGTACTAGCTCAATATAAAGGTAGATCCTTAGCTTCGTTATGGTACTACCCCAAACCTCCTGTCGCCTTGGAAAATTGTATTATTAGTTTTTCATGTTCCATTGCTAGAATTTTACATAAAAGGTTTAATATTAATAGTGGACTATGTCTTCCCTCGTGCCTTATTTGGAACAATCCTGCTCTTATGTCTGGAAGAGGCACGCTCAGTAGCAAACAATTGATGACATATGGCATTAATACAGTCGGACAGATTTAGGATGGTAAGATTTTACCCTATGAATTGATTAAGGAAAGATTTGGCCTATCAGATACATTCTTTTTGACATATGCTCAGTTATCTTCCATTTTGAAAAAAAGTACACTGAGGGGACAGAGCCTGCCACTTGCCAAGAACAGGATGGAGTTTTTGTGAGAGCCACCCGGTCAAGACGTTCTGTCTCTTATATTTATAAATTTTTGTCATCTGATTGTTATAAGTTGTATATCTCCACTCAAGAGGCATGGGTGGGTGACCTTAAATTATCTCTCTCAGTTGCACAGTGGACCCTTATTTGGAATTCTGGCATACGTTTGTCTAAATGTGAAAGGTACAAGATGATTCAGTATAAGATTTTATGCAGAGCCTGTATCTGAAAATGTTGATGATTTGTGCTGGCATAGTTGTGGCCTCCGTGGCTCATTATTTCATCTCTTGTGGGAATGCCCAGCTGTCTAAACTTTATGGTCAGAGATGCATGCAATTATGACAGAGATCCTTGATGTCACCTTCACCCTGTCTCCCACAGTATGGGAGTATGTATTTTGGGCTGTAAGCCTGACAAAATAACCAGCCCCATTATCAGTCGCCTATGGGCATTAGGCTGCCTTTCAGTTAAAAGGTTAATTCTTTGCAATTGGAAAGAACGAAAGCCGGCCTGTTTTTCAAAGGAGGTATGGCTCGAGGAATACTTAGACCTCCTTAACATGGAGAGAGCAGCCAGTTTTCTGAAAGATTTCGATAGGGGTCTTAGTGGACAATGGGATATTATTAGGAGATATTTGAATTAGATATTGATAGTCGGTATATTTATATAATTTATTTCATATATGAATTATGTTCCCTCTTGAGGAAATGAGGGCATGCAAATGTAGGCTACTTATTTATTTTTTGTCCTCCTAGACATATGAGCTTATACATTGTTGTGCATCTTATTTATTCTACATTCATCACTTGTTGAGTTTGTGTGACTCTCTACCCTGACATTGTCTTGGAGTATCATGTACCGTCCCCCCTCCTCCCTGTTTATTCTGTGTTGTTATTTTATCTTGTCTGCTTGCTTATCGCTTGTCTGTTTTTGTTGCTGTTATGTTTCGTCTCTATAAACTGAAAAAAACTTAAAAAAAGTGTATGTTTTTACATATATGTATGTATATATATATGTACTTTTTTAAAGTTTATATATATATATATATATATATATATATATATATACATATACATATGCACATACACACATTTATATATATGTGTGTTGCCACCAGGATGAGGCCTACTACATTCGTCGCCTCACTGACATAGCAAACAACAGAAGGGCTGGGGTTGCCAGATTAAAGTGTGTCCTTTATGAAAGTGATGTGGAATGTGGAAAGATTGCACCAGTTTGGAATATGTGTTGTATTTTTGTCTTGTAATATTTTCTGTTATTCTGTTATGTAATGTAAAATGAAATACATGGTTTGCATCATTTTTACAGGTAGACCAAAACCAGTACGTGGTTTCAAGCACAACATCAGAGTTGAAGTACAATGTCAACACAGCAACTGGATGCTGCATGTGTCCAGTTGGAGTCACTGGTGCACTGTGCAAACATCAAATTGCAGTTTTGAATAAGTTTGGTTAACATAAGAGCTTTCCACACATCAGCACACCTCAGACGTGAAGGCTCTACAATTAGATTTCAACTGGTGAGTTATGGTTGATGCCGTTTGTTGCAGCCATTTGGTATTTTCTAATTTATATATGGATTGATATAGGATTATCTTGACCATACTTCTGCTAACACGTGCACCGATGCCATGTGAGTGACTTTGAAGAATTTAGTAGGTATCAGAACATGAGAACCCCAGTATTATTGACGATAGAGTCACACAACACATTATGGTACTTTATGTGTTCCATCTGAGTAGACAATAAATATTCTGTTCTACTCTGTTCTTTATATTCTTTTCTATCTACTAGTTTTGGGCAGGGCTCATGAGGAGAGCATGAATGAGGGTCCATCAGTTGCCAAATCTAGTACCCCAGGTCAGTGAAATTGCATTAGAAGTGTGTTGAATAATGTCTTTGATGTAGTAAAGCAACATGAATCAAATTTTATGGGACTATGGAAACAGAATATATGCTAAGGCTTTCTACAAATAGATTTAAATAGATCTCTCTCTCTCTCATTCTCACTCTCACTCTCCTTTTAGGTGGTGAAGGTGTTGTCAGTGCCAGTCCTGGACAAGGTAAAATCATTTTAATTCTTTCATACTGACAATTTGGGTTATTAGCAGCTGTGTAGAGCCCCCTCATTCAGACTGAGTGACCTGGGGCACAGGCACTACCTAATGATGTGGGTAGTGGAGCTGAGCTATTTGATCCATGGCAGTCCTTTCACACTGAGCTAAAACCCAGGTGACTTACCCCATTTGTCTTGGGTCTGAAAGGGGTATTAGTGACAATGCTTTTTGCAAATTTGTAAATTTCAGTATGGCAAATAATAAAGATTAAAACATGACTTTTTTAATGCACAATTGACAAGTAATGAGACAACAAGACGCAGCTTTATCAAAGGGTTATCAAAAATGTTAAAACAATAAAATATTATATCAGTCGATACAGATATTTATCACAGTAAATGTCAGATCTTTATTTTTTTCAAGTTTAAAGGCTGATATTTGCTCCTTAGTGAAAGTTGAAGAAACCAGACGGCAGGGTTCCTGCTGGTCCTTAAAATGTTCTAAAAGGCACTAAGTTATCCATCCATCCATTTTCGTAACCGCTTATCCTCTTGAGGTTCACAGAGGGATGGTGCTTATCCCAGCTGACATTGAGCGAGAGGCAGGGTACACCCTGGACAGGTCACCAGACTATCACAGGGCTGACACATAGAGACAGACAACCATTCACACTCACATTTACACCTACAGACAATTTAGAGTCACCAATTAACCAATCGCCAACCTGCATGTCTTTGGACTGTGGAAGGAAGCCGGAGTACCCAGAGAAAACCCACACTGACATGGGGAGAACATGCAAACTCCAAACAGAAGGGCTCCCTTGCTGTGAGGCGACAGTGCTAACCACTAAAATGTTAAAACAATAAAATATTATATCAGTCGATACAGATATTTATCACGATAAATGTCAGATCTTTATTTTTTTCAAGCTTAAAGGCTGATATTTGCTCCTGAGTCAAAGTTGAAGAAACCAGACGGCAGGGTTCCTGCTGGTCCTTAAAATTGCTGTACACTGGACGACATGGGGAAGTGCAAATTCAACAAAAATTGGCTATTTAAACCAGATTGTGCAGCATGGCTGACAACGGTAAACATAATGCATAAGAGATTTGGTGTATGTTATTCAAAAAGCTTTTCAAACTTGGCACAATGGGAATCAAGGCAGTGGAATCCCAAAGAGTGAGAAACACAAAATTACCAAGAAAACCTGCCAACAAATGCCAAGTGTTTCCCTTTTGTGTTCTAGCCTTGTCGCTGCCACACCTCTTCCCCCATCTCCGATACCATCACCAGGGTCAGCAGCAACATTAGGATGCATGTCTACACAGTTACTGTGGTGCCTGAACAGGGTAACAAAACAATAATCATACAAGCCAAATGAGTGAGTAGGGGTCCTGTTATCCGAAATCTGTCGGTTCACGTTCTTTTTTCTAGTTGTTATTGCTTATTGTAAAATTAGCCTTAAATTTTATCCCACTTGGTATTAAAAAAGTCTTCTTCAAAGTTCTTTTTATTGAATTTGCAATTTACACAGATACAGTCAGGTCCATAATTATTTGGACAATGATACACTTGTCATCATTTTGGCTCTGTACACCACCACAATGGGTTTTAAATGAAACAATGAATACCTGCTTAAAGTGCAGACTCTCAGCTTTCATTTAAGGCTTTTTTCAAAAATGTAGTATGAACCATGTAGGAATTACAACCATTTCTTCACACAGTCCCCCAACTTTAAGGGCTCATAAGTATTTGGACAAACTAACATAATCATCAATTAAACAGTCAGTTTTAATACTTGGTTGCAAATCCTTTACAGTCAATGACTGCCTGAAGTGTTGGACACATAGGCATCATCAGATGCTGGGTTTCTTCCCTGGTGATGCTCTGCCAGCCCTTTACTGCAGCCGTCTGCACTTCCTGCTTGTGTTTTGGGTGTTTTGCCCTCAGTTTTAGCTTCAGCAAGAGAAACGCATGCTCAATTGGATTCAGGTCAGATGATATGACTTGGCCATTGCAGAACATTCCACTTCTTTGCCTTAAAAATGCCTTTGGTGGCTTTTGCAGTATGCTTCAGGTCAATGTCCATCTGCACTGTGAAGCATCGTCCAATGAGTTTTGAAGCATTTGGTTGAATCTGAGCAGATAATGGTGCCCCAAACACTTTAGCTCTCATCCTGCTGCTCTTCTCAGCAGTCACATCATCAATAAATACAAGAGAACCAGTTCCACTAGCAGCCATATATGGCCATGACATAACAGTACCTCCACCATGCTTCACTGATGAGGTGGTGTGCTTTGGATCATGAGCAGTTCCTTCCCTTCTTCCTTCTCTTGTCTTCCCATCATTCTGGTAGTTGATCTTTGTTTTATCTGTCCATAGTATGCTGTTCCACAACTGTACAGGCTTTTTAGATGGTTTTTGACAAACTCTAATCTGGCCTTCCATTTTTAAGGCTAACCAATGGTTTGCAACTTGTGATAAACCCTCGGTATTTATTCTAGTGAAGTCTTGTCTTGCTTGCAAGAGCAGCAGGATGAAAGCTGAAGTGTTTGGGGCACCATTATCTGCTCAGATTCAACTAAATGCTTCAAAACTCATTGGACGATGCTTGACAGTGCAGATGGACAATGACCTGAAGCATACTGCAAAAGCAACCAAAGACATTTTTAAGGCAAAGAAGTGGAATGTTGTGCAATGGCCAAGTCATATTATCTGACCTGAATCCAATTGAGCATGCGTTTCTCTTGCTGAAGCTAAAACTGAGGGCAAAACACCCAAAACACAAGCAGGAAGTGCAGACGGCTGCAGTAAAGGGCTGGCAGAGCATCACCAGGGAAGAAACCCAGCATCTGGTGATGTCTATGTGTCCAACACTTAAGGCAGTCATTGACTGTAAAGGATTTGCAACCAAGTATTAAAACTGACTGTTAAATTGATGATTATGTTAGTTTGTCCAAATACTTATGAGCCCTTAAAGTTGGGGGACTGTGTGAAGAAATGGTTGTAATTCCTACACGGTTCATACTACATTTTTGAAAAAAGCCTTAAATGAAAGCTGAGAGTCTGCACTTTAAGCAGTTATTCATTGTTTCATTTAAAACCCATTGTGGTGGTGTACAGAGCCAAAATGATGACAAGTGTATCATTGTCCAAATAATTATGGACCTGACTGTATATACACACGCACAAAAAACAACAAAAAAACAACAACACAATACCCACCCCAAAAACGCACAACCCTTACCCCCTGCTGTCACTCTGTTGGTTAAACTTGTTTCACATTACAGAGAGGAGAGATGTACAACATGGTTCAGTAAGGTAAAATGAAATTGAAAAATAAAAAGTATTGGACTTGAAATAAGACATTTGCAGAAGCAGCCCATCCAGGTCTGATGTGTCAAAAAACGTGTGTCAGGGGCTTGTCAAAGAATGTCAGGAAAGACCTCCACACTTGAACAAATTTCTTTTTGGAACCTCGTAGTGTATACCTGATTTTTTTCAAGCTTCAGGTTAAACAACACATCCCTTATCCAGTGAAAGAGGGTGGGGCAGCATCTTTCCATGTCAAAAGTATCAGGAGCCAAGCCAGGAGGATAGTAAAGGCAACAACTTTATGGCCCCCCACAGGTAGCTGCATACCTTCGGGAGTAATTCCGAACAGTGATATGAGAGGGTTTGGATCAGGTATAACTGTTAAGACTGTGGAGAGAGCTTCGGAAATAGCTCTCCAATACCGAAGTTGGGACAGAGCCAGAACATGTGAATTAGTGTCGCCTCCGCAGACTTGCATCTATCACAAGTAGGGTCAATTTGTGGATATATTTTAGCTAGTTTGGATTTGGAGAGATGCACCCGGTGTACCACTTTAAATTGAAGGAAAGAGTGTCGAGCACACATGGAGGAGGAGTGAACTCTTTTCAGAATCTTATCCCAAGTTCCCTCATTGATTGTTATTTGCCTATCCTGTTCCCATGCGGTTCTGATACCAGACAAGGAAGGACAGTCTAAATTAGAGATTAGCCCAAGTATAAATGAAATTCCGCCCTTGTTTGTGGGGTTAGAGGACATGATGTTATCAATTATTTTGTTAGAGGGTTTATTAGGAAATCGGGGACAAACCCTTTAATAAAATGCCTAATCTGTAAATATGTAAAATGGGAACTGGGTATACTAAATTTTTTTGACAGCTGTTCAAAAGAGGCGAATTAGTTAATAATAAAGATTTCATTGAAACATTTCAGGCCCCTCCCATGCCACACATGAAATGCTGTATCTAGTAATGAAGGTGGGAAAGGGTGATTAAATGCCACTGGGCTAGAAAGGCATATATCTTGTAGATTAAAATGTTTTCTTTACTGTGAGTAGATTTTGAGGGAGTTACTGACTACTGGAGTAATATTGGACAGGTTTAGAGGTAAAAGCATTGATGTGCCAATTAGAGCTGGTAGAGAAACAGGGCCACAAAGATGTGTCTCCATGGCTACCCAGGTAGGACAATTTTTGTCTAGATGGTGGTGAGTCCAGTATGACAAGTTGGCTGCCCAGTAATAAAATCTGAAATTTGGAAGGGCCATACCTTCATCATGTTTCACTCTTTACAGGTTATCTTTATACAAGCGTGGCTGTTTACCATTCCAAATATATGGTGATATTATTGAGTCAAATTTTTTGAAATATGTACCAGGGATAAATTACCCAATTACCCAAATCCTGTTTGGCTCATCAGTTTACTCATTAGTTATGCTTAAAGAGATCTGTAAAATTCTTTGTCACTGTAACTCCCTGGTAAGTAAAGCTATCCATAGTTATTCTAAAACGTAATCTGATGTTCTGAAGTGTTGAAATGTCCAGATTTAATGGGAATAACTCGCTTTCATGGAGGTTTAATTTATAACCTGAGATCTCCCCAAACTGCTGTAACAGATTAAGGATTAAAGGAATTGCAGTCTCAGCATGAGACTCATAAAGAAGGAGATCATCGGCATAAAGGGATACTTTATGTACCATGTTTCCTCTGTTTATACATGGTATGGAGTTATTAGATCTTATGGCTAAAGCCAGGGGCTCGGTGGCCAGGACAAAAAGAAGAGGGCTCAGAGGGCATCCCTGGCGAGTTCCTTGGTGCAGATCAAAAGGTTGTGAGTATAAATTATTAGTCAAGACCATAGCTGAGGGGCTGGAGTACAATAGTTTGATCCAGGATATGAACGTTTCCTCGGCAGTAGCTCAGTCCATAGGGACTTGGGTTGGGAACCGGAGGGTCGCCTGTTCAAGTCCGGACCAAATATGGAGCGTGAACTGATGGCTGGAGAGGTGCCAGTTCACCTCCTGGCCACTGCTGAGGTGCCCTTGAGCAAGGCACCGAACCCCCCAACCGCTTGGGGCGCCGCGTTTGTGCATGTGTGTGTCTTTCGGACCTGTGTGTTAATGACAAAAGAGTGAAAAAATTGAAATTCCCCCCAGGGGGATTAATAAAGTATATAAAATATAAAAAAAAAAAAATCTGAATCTCCTTAAGGTCTCAAAGAGGCAATCCCATTCTCCTCTATTGAATGCCTTCTCTGCATCCATGGAAAGAAGGCATTCTGAAGAGTTCTGGCAAGAATACATAATGTTAAACAAGCGCCGGACACTAAAAAAGGAACATCTTTTCTTGACAAAGTCTGTCTGATCTGGAGATATAATACTAGGCAAAACATCTTCGAAACGGCGAGCCAGTATTTTAGCTAGTATTTTATAATCTGTGTTTAACAGAGAGATTGGTCTGTATGATCTGCGGTCTAAAGGATCCTTGTTATTTTTTTGCCAGTTATGTTATACATGCCTGATTTAAAGTGGTTGGGAGAGATCATGATTTCAGTGAGTTTGAAAACATGGCTGACAAAATGGGGGTTAGCTGTGTAGAGAATGTGACATAGAATTCACTTGGCAGACCATCTGGACCTGGTGAATTTTGAATTTGTAGTGATTTAATGGCTACTGTTATTTCTTGTTGTGTGAATGGTTTATCCAAATCTGAGACCGGATCTGGGGACAGAGACGGGATACCTAGATCCTTAAAAAAGTCCTGCATGGCATTAAGATTGGAGGAATTGCTTGAAGTATAAAGTTTACAGTAAAAATCTTTAAAGATACTATTAATTTCTTGTTGGTCTGTAGTAACATTGCCAGTCTGGGAGACCACCCCACTGATAATTTGTTTGGCTCTAGCACCCCTCAGTTGTCTGGCCAAAATGTCCCCCGCCTTTTCACCATGTTCGTATATAGTGCTGTTCGTATATAGTGCTTTTATTTCTAAGCAGCAGATTTTCAATGGAGTATGAGGAGACAAGGTCGTAGTCTGCTTTAAGATTCATACGCTCCTTGTATAAGTTTGGAGAGGGATGTTGAGCATAGCTTTTATCTAATTGGGCTATTTGTTCTAATTGTTTTGCTTGCAACTTATTTTTCTTAATAACAATAAAAGATATGATCTGACCTCTTAAGAATGCCTTTAGAGCCTCCCAAACAGTTGAAACGGAAACATCTTTTTTATTAAATAGTTATAATCAGTGTTGAGTAGTAACTCGTTATTTAGTAATGCAGTACTGTAATTTGATTATCAAAAATAGGAGAAATTAATTAGTAATAGCCGGTAACGCAGTGTTGGCCCACCCCGCCTGACCTCCACGGTCCTCTCTGCTCCTCTCACCCAAGCTTAAACACCCGTCCTGGGCTACACAGTGTTGGGACGCTCCACTGTCCTGCTAGAATTTGTTCTGTGTTGTTTATTATTATTTATTTTTTGAGGGAATGGAGTAACTCCTAATGCAACTGATTACTTGTGAAATTAAGTAAACAGATCAGAACTGTGATTACTTTTTAGAGGAGTAAAAAGTAATTTAATTACTCTTAACTAGAAACTTGCCCAACACTGGTTTTTAATTTTTAATTTAGTATAATGGTATAATAATAAAGTACACCCAGAAATAAAAAAAAAACAATTGCATCTACAATTCAGATCTCCATCAAAAGTTGACTGACTCCTCACCAGATATTAAAGATTACAAAACATAAAACACAAGGATTACTGTGGGGACAGAATCAAAATATTAAACATGTATAAATATATAAAAATGTACAAAAATCAATCAATAAGAAATAAAAAGTCAGAAAGACAAGTTTTTTCTTCCCATTTTTAATGGAAATTCCATTCCTCTTTACAAGCTTCTGTATAAAGTCTTCCACTTCACTAAATTGGTAACAGAGAACACAATGATTGCAGAGTTGATATTTTACTTCAAATTGCATTTGAAAATGTAATTATCCACCCTTACCTTTGATCATAAACGGGACCAGAGAGATAGGCCTGCTCAGCCTCCTGTGAGGACAGCCTCTTTAGCTCAGTCAGTCCATATCTGAGTGCCTACTGCCAGAATATACACAAGCACATTATACTTAACTCCTCAAAAAAGGTTTGGAAACGTTATTTCAGTCAATTATTTCTCTCCTTTAATTATACCAATTGGTGTTGTATTTTATATTGTTGGAAAGCCTGATTAGTCACCTTTACAACGAGGTACAACTTGTAAGGATCATGCATTAGTGGAATGAGCAACACAGCTAAATATGTGGGTAACACCCCAAAACAATGTGCCAAAATCCCCTGCAACATTCTCCTGTTGGTATTCACTCTTGTTCTGAGCTTCAAGTGCTGCTAGGTGTGTGTCAGTCACAGGTGTATGGCAACTGATTGGAGTCCAAACCTCAACCCAGTTGAACACTTGTGGGATCAGCTTGGGCATGCTGTACGTGCCAAAGTGACCAATACAACCATGCTGGTTGACCTTCAACAACTCTTGGTTGGATACATATATATATATATATATATATATATATATATATATATATGTAAATATATATATATATATATATATATATATATATGAATATATATATATATATATATATATATATATATATATATATATACACAGTCAGGTCCATAATTATTTGGACAATGATACAGTTGTCATCATTTTGGCTCTGTATACCACCACAATGGGTTTTAAATGAAACAATGAATACCTGCTTAAAGTGCAGACTCTCAGCTTTCATTTAAGGCTTTTTTCAAAAATGTAGTATGAACCGTGTAGGAATGACAACCATTTCTTCACACAGTCCCCCAACTTTAAGGGCTCATAAGTATTTGGACAAACTAACATAATCATCAATTAAACAGTCAGTTTTAATACTTGGTTGCAAATCCTTTACAGTCAATGACTGCATGAAGTGTTGGACACATAGGCATCATCAGATGCTGGGTTTCTTCCCTGGTGATGCTCTACCAGCCCTTTACTGCAGCCATCTGCAATTCCTGCTTATGTTTTGGGTGTTTTGCCCTCAGTTTTGGCTTCAGCAAGAGAAATGCATGCTCAATTGGATTCAGGTCAGATGATATGACTTGGCCATTGCAGAACATTCCACTTCTTTGCCTTAAAAATGTCTTTGGTTGCTTTTGCAGTATGCTTCAGGTCAATGTCCAACTGCACTGTGAAGCATCGTCCAATGAGTTTTGAAGCATTTGGTTGAATCTGAGCAGATAATGGTGCCCCAAACACTTCAGCTTTCATCCTGCTGCTCTTGTAAGCAAGACAAGACTTCACTAGAATAAATACAGAGGGTTTATCACAAGATGCAAACCATTGGTTAGCCTTAAAAATGGAAGGCCAGATTAGAGTTTGTCAAAAACCATCTAAAAAGCCTGTACAGTTGTGGAACAGTATACTATGGACAGATAAAACAAAGATCAACTACCAGAATGATGGGAAGACAAGAGAAGGAAGAAGGGAAGGAACTGCTCATGATCCAAAGCACACCACCTCATCAGTGAAGCATGGTGGAGGTACTGTTATGTCATGGCCATGTATGGCTGCCAGTGGAACTGGTTCTCTTGTATTTATTGATGATGTGACTGCTGACAAGAGCAGCCAGAGGGCTGGCAGAGCATCACCAGGGAAGAAACCCAGCATCTGATGATGCCTATGTGTCCAACACTTCAGGCAGTCATTGACTGTAAAGGATTTGCAACCAAGTATTAAAACTGACTGTTTAATTGATGATTATGTTAGTTTGTCCAAATACTTATGAGCCCTTAAAGTCGGGGGACTGTGTGAAGAAATGGTTGTCATTCCTACACGGTTCATACTACATTTTTGAAAAAAGCCTTAAATGAAAGCTGAGAGTCTGCACTTTAAGCAGGTATTCATTGTTTCATTTAAAACCCATTGTGGTGGTGTACAGAGCCAAAATGACGACAACTGTATCATTGTCCAAATAATTATGGACCTGACTGTATATATGTATATAACCCTTACTTTCAGAGCTTCCCCTCTCACTCTCATTCATATATATTCATATATATTCATATATATATATATATATATATATATATATATATATACATATATGTGTAAATGAGAATGAGAGGGAAAGCTTTGAAAATCAGTGACCACACAGAAATGCATTACACAGTCATGCTTACTTCAGGAAAAAGAACACCACATATGAAGTCTACTTCATCGGTAAAGCTCAGTGTTGTTGGTGTTTTCTCCAACACGCCCTTAAGACAGGCAAACGGGGTGTCCTGCTGCTCTTCACTGTCTAGGTACACAGGCACCTTGTATGAGGGTTTCTGAGGAAACCACCTAGATGGCTTTCCATTAAGCACATCCTGTAAATAAACCAAAGGACAAATCTAATCATGATATTATGTTATGTATAATATCCTAACAATGGCAGAGGGTGAATCAATTCAGTTATTTAGTGTGTAAAATGTAATAGTTATCAGAGTACCACCAAATGCTGCGCTGCTCCCTGTGACTGTATGATGAAGTCCATAAGTCTTTTTTCATTTTGGGTACGGTCACTGACTGCCTGCATGTGAGCGGGGACATCTTCAGTTGGGGCTATCCGTTTTGGCATTCTGTACACTGGCTGAAGAGTTCCCTGGAGCAAGCTTCTGGCCTCATTACTCCAGAAAGCAAATCTCTGGCCATGTCTTAATAACAACATTGAAATAAATTATTACATGTGGAAAAGGACAAGTTATATGTGCATAACTGACAATCCTAAACACCGTCATCAGAGGAACAGCCATCAAGACCACCAGATCTGTCAGGAAAATGTCATTATTGTGCATATCTGGTATTAATGCATAGACCGACACATGGTAACTTTATTAGCATTTTCTGAGAGACGTTTCCAAATCTTACCTTCATGGACGACTGCATGAGTGAAGTGGCTATCCAGATGAGCCTGTACTTGGCTCAACTTAGTGGGTTGATAAACTGTTGAGCTGCACAACGGACAACGAAA